>NW_009607498.1:0-5411 GCF_000690535.1 Cariama cristata | reverse complement strand
ATATATTATTTAATTATTTTAATTATTCAGTTTATTATTTAACTATTTGAGATTCTTTTGGAGGCCACACAAACTTAGCAGGTGAAGTGAAATGCTGGCCAGGTGGAGGATCTGCTGGTGACCCAGGGTTTATCTTCCAAAAGGGAACCAGCTGCCAGCCTTGCACCATTGGGACTGCTAATGTGGAAGTCAAGGCTAAAGTACAGCTAAACTTCTTGGTACTGTGGGACTTCATAATCCTTTGGAGAATCAGCTATGAAATCACATCTTTGGTGAGTTTGGGTATTTGGGGGGATTTAAAATGCTATTTATACTAAAGACTACAGACATTGGTATTTCATGTATAGATCTTCTTCTCTTATGTATGCAACTGAAAGTTTTAGCAACTGCTAAGGACCAGATTGCATCCACTTGGTGGTACCCAAAAATAACCAGTTACACTGCCTGTATCATGCGCTATAGTTCTCGTGAGCCATGATCACAATATCCCTTGTTGCTTCTTTCTCTTCCTTTCTTTCCAGCATGCACCTTCCTCCACGTGTCAAGTTCACCCTACAGTCTCGTATTTCAATTGCCCTGGTTTGAGGAAATGTCATCTTGTGTTGGAGTCTAAGAATAGAAGGTGCTCATCAGTCAACATTTTTATAGTGTGCTAATCGTCACTGCAGTGAGCTGATTTGGTACTCTGGATTTTGACCACTGCCTTGGTCAATCACTGAGCAGCTCTATTCATCATCTATCTATTCTTATTTTGTTTCCATCATGACCACTTAGATTAAAAAGAGAGAAGAGAAAAAAGGACAAAAATAATCAAAATTTATGTCTCCAGTGAAAAGTATTCAACACAATCTGAATTTAATAAATGCTGAAAATAACCTACATTAAAAAAGAAGACACGTTCCCAAAAAATTCCAGTCCAGACTATGAATGAATAGATACTATGAATAGATGAGGGAATCTGATTTTATCAAATAGAAATTTTGTTTCAAAAAAAAACAGTCCCTATTTATTAGAATAATGTTTTTCTTTCCTCAAAGGCATTAATGGACGGAAAAGGTATCTTTTCTATATATTGAGATCCTGTACAAAAATGAACTTTGGATACAGAACTTCAGTGCTTATGCCTGCTCATTGTTACTGTAATTAAGAGCCAGTGGTGTTACTCTGATTATAGCTTAAGTTACTACTATCATCGTCAAAGAACACCTATCCCAGAACATCTATACATATTCATATGTAATAAATATGTTGGACAAAAGCATTAAGATTCTGATACACTAATGCTCTCACATTCTTTTGCGAATGTTTCAGCTACTTTTGACAAGAAAGAGTAAGTATACTTAATAAATAAGTACATATCAAGCAAGAATATATATAGCCATAAATATGTATAAAGTGTATATAAAAAAAGCAAGAAAACAGATTCAGAGACTCTGTTCCACCCCATTTCTCCATAGCTACAGCCTCCCACAAAGTATCAATTTATCTAGTTAACCTTCGTTTCCTAGCTGCGCAGAGGAGATCTCACATGCGTGCCACATGGAAAGATTTTCCCTTCCTGAGTGCCAAAATTTTGTTCTGTCTTATCAGACTATGTAATGATTATTGGGAGCACCCAGTAACAGGGGTATTTTCCTCCCTACTGGATTGCTGTTAGTAAATCTTTCTCACTGACCTCTACATGCCAGCCACATTTGACAGGAAATAAAGTTGATCACATTCCAACAGGAAATAAAGTTGACCAGATTCCAAAGAATTTGCTCAGTTCTGAGAAAAATACTTGCTGTAATATAAAGGTCCTTTTCTGGGATCTTTGGCAATAGCACAAGTATATCCCAGTTCTGAGTGAGCTGTGTCACCAGTCTGCTGAGGGTGAGTCTGCCCAAGCCAAAAGTAGTATCCATAAAGTCAAGGCTACTGTCCCACAGGACAATGTCCATTTGAGTAAGGAAAATCCTACATTTTAAAGGAATAAGGGCAAATTCACAAATGAAAGCACATCCTTTGTGAAAGGAGGTGGATTTATGCCCAAGATTTAACTGAAAAATATGGGGAAAGGAAGACAATGACCTTAGTGAAGAAAATAAGAGGGAAAAAATCAGAGCATGACATAGTCAGGTCTAGCTCTATTACGAAACATAAAATACTGTGCCCAAATCACAGAATCATAATAAAAGTCTGGCTTGAAAGGGATGTCTGCAGGTGATAGCCCATGTCCTGCCCAAGGCCAGGATAACTTCAAAGTGTGATGAGGTTTCTCAGGGCCTTGTCCAGCCAAGTACTGAAGCTCTTCACGGGTGGAGATTCCTATGAGGGACTCACCTTTCTAGTTCGCTTTTTCTTTTATCTCATTTTAAAAGATTATTTGTTGAAATATTTTGGCAATGAGCTTCTCCTAAGTATTTTCTTTGAAAAAAATCTCCTTTGAGATTCGCTTCAAGGGCCTCACAAATGTAAGCTGTTCATTTTGTGTTTATGAAACGTGGTGGAAGAGAGGTCTGTGGACTGACTGCATGTTCTACTTCAGCAGCAGGAACCGGAGTGTGTATGTCCTGGTCTTGGCTCATCCCAGCTTTTAAATAATTCTTTTTCCCAAGGGGCAGGGGTCAAGAAGAACCATTTTTAATTTCAAGGAAAAGCATTTGAAATAAGAATGATTATATTCCTCCTTGAGGAAGAAAAAAAAATATAACAGCTGTCCTCATCCTGCAAATATTCCTGTGCTTAAATGTCAACACGACTTCCCCTACCTTTTGTAACCCATTGATTGTGATGGGATTTCACATCTGTCTACATCTAAGTGTGCTACTAAGTGTTTACAAAACTCAGGTAGTAGTACTGAAGATTGCTGAAACTCCTTGTGCCTTCACGCCTGGAGCTGAGGGAGACAGGTAGGAAGAGGCACACTGAGTGTCTGTGCCCAAGAGGCACCACAATTCTAAGCCTAAAGGGAGCCCAATCCAAAAGGGTTGTCCTATGTCATAGTCAGAGGAACCTGGATGTTCATCCAGCAATTCTGAACACATTGCAGAGGTGCTGATATTGCTCTGAGGCTGTAGAAGCTTAAAAATGTTGTAAGGTGCTCAATGACATTTAAAAGCAATGAAGGGATAAAGAATGTAAAGCCTGGTGGTGTTCTCTGATGGCACCAACTCTCCTGGTTGTTCCTCGTGAGCCATGACAGCTGTGCTGCTTCCCAGAATGCCACGGAACAGTAACGGGAGGATGCAGCATAAAGCTGCTCTGTGTTCCTGATTTATATTCTAGAATCAAATATTTTAATTAAATTATTGTGGAATGAAAATATGATAATTTTCAGTAGACAACGGAGTAATTGGACATTAGAGGAGGAAAATGAACTGTGACTGGGGCAGCAGTTTAGTACTGCAGGAAAATTGCAGTAATCCTAATGAGGTGTTAAAAAGCAAAATGAAAGCAGTCCCAGTCAGATAGTTGATTTAAAAACCCCGTTGCTTTAGGGCTTTCATGTAAAATGTATCAACCTCATTCTTATCTACATCACTTTATCTATTATTGTCAAGCACTGTCATGACAGCGTGAGCTTCACTAAATGAACACAAAGACAAGGAGAAGTTGAAGTTAATTAAAAATGCAGTATTCTAAAAAATTAAAATCTTATTTAAGCTCTGGTCAAGTATAGACTCTGTTTTACTGTATTAGTTCTGAAAGTAACATGAAAAATTGAAATAAACTCTGAAAAGCCTTGCTATTTCATAAACAACATATGTATACGCAGGCTATCTTCCATTATGGCTGCCTAACTCACAGATAAACATCATACAAAATATTCACCAAACAAATCCACTTGTAGATCAAAATGCATTTGCCTGGCATAATTTATTTCACATTATTTATTAACTAATTATCTGTTGTTGGCTGATTCTAAAAAAGGTTTTCTCAAGCAGTAATATTCCTTGGTCCAGTCTGGTGACTGAATTAATGCTAGACTCACGAACTAGCAAAGCACATAGGTACATGTTTAATTGTACCTATGCAAATAGACTCACTGAGGTCTCGTGTGGTTAGAGCTGGACACAGTTAGGTGTGTTCTACAGGATATTCCCAAAACTCCACTGGTTAAAGTGTGGGAAGGTCAAGAGGTTCATGGTCTAGGGCTCAGAAAAAGGTGTTTCAGGGAAGGGCCTTTGTTGCATTATATTAATAACTCTGCAAATAGAAAGTGAGATGAAAGGTATGCTCTACTCATTTACTATGTTTGGAAGAAAATTAAAATCAGGCCATGAGTCTGCAGAGCTTCCAAACTTTCTGCACAGAATATCCCCTGCAAAAATGATTTTTTAATTAAAAAGTGCCAGTGAGCTGTAGATATGTTGTGAAGCCAGAGAGAGTCTGACAGCCCAAGTATAGTATGTGGACCAATCAGGTGAGAAAGCGGCTGAACTTAGAAAGAAGATTATAGAGTAAACAGCAAATCATCTCAACTGTCTCTCCCACCCAAAGATTACCTTCCCTTCGGGGAGACAAAGAAAAGACCTGCCGTACGGCTGAGTACAGGCCTGCCGCCTGTCACCACGCGCGGCCGCCATTACGGCTCGGCAGCGCCTCAGGCGCAGTGGGCCCTTCCCACGGCGGTGCGAGCCTGACACCTATCGTGCGCTGCGGCTACGCCGCGGAGAGTGCTTTCAGAAAGAAGGTGCTCTCGAAGAAGCTGCTGGTTTTGTACACCAAAACCCGAATTATGATGTAACTATCTCTCTTTCTCTGAACCTTTTTTTCTCTCTCCCTTCTGAGCCAGTGAGTATCTCTCAGATAAACTATACGACACTACTTAAGTGTTTGTAATAATTTCAAACTTGACCATTACTCAGTAGCTATTTCATAGATATGAAGTATCTAAGGTGAGGAATTTCCAAGCAAAGCTAAACATAACTTCAAATCTGCAACTGAAAAAAAGAAAAAAGTTATTTCAGTCTGCATAAGCGCTATTGACATCTATGACTCAATGAGCCAGAGGGTACAGTGACCCAAAAGAACCGGCACTGAACTCTGCCTGACCCTTGTATTCTCCACGGGCTGGGGACCTAAAGCCAGCTAACGAGAAATACCATACACTGCATTAAGATGGCAGGGAAGCTACCTGAATCCAGCTGGAGGTTTTGAAAATGCTGCTAATTTTCTGTCACATCTTCAGTGGAAATATGTTCAAATGCTTTAAAAAATCCAGCGCAAAGTGTCCAGCTCACTTCCAAAAATAAACTGTAAGATAAAATTTGCAAAGTCTAAGGCAGACTTTAAAAAGCATTTAGGAATACAGAGGTACACAGTGGGTTCAAGAGAGGAAAGTCAGACTTGGCTCCTAACTTTTTTTGGAGCCTTTTAATTGTTTTAATTTATGTGATTAAGATCATAGAATCATAGAATCATTTGGG
>NW_009607497.1:0-1104 GCF_000690535.1 Cariama cristata | reverse complement strand
CACTCCCACCTTGACTGGCACCTCTTTCTTCACCACTTCTTTGCATTGCGTGCTTTCCTCGGCAGTACATAGAAAGATTTTCCTCAGGAAAAGAAGCAAGAAAGATCAGGCACAAATATGCAGACCACCAGACGTCACATCCTTGGTGCCTACACAGGAACATGAGCAAGGCCATCTACACAAAGATTAAATGAATGTACCCATTTGCTACACAGGAAGTAATTAAGGAGCAACCCAACACAACCATCCGTGGTTACCTAGTTTCACAAGAGGCACATGCAGCTACAGCTTCTATCTTTCAGGCTCCTACCTAGGAGAAAATGGCAGCATGTTTTATTGTACGTGGAAAGCCTGAACTGGAAACTTATTTCACGGCCTAATTTGCCTCTCTAGGCACATATCCAGCGAACAGCCCACGTTACATTACAGAAGGGATTAGCAAGGCAAAGCCAGGACACCTCAAGAGATCCCCTAACTACACGAGCCTGTCTTTTCACCCCCAGCCAAAGCACCACGGTAGGAGCAGGCAGGCCAGTTGTGTGTTTGATCACACCACGGGGGAAGAGAGCAGGAACAGCCCTTGGGCACTCAGGATTCGTAACAACAATTTCTGCTCTGAACTCGGCTTACTCCATGTGCAAGTACAGTACTATTCCAGATAGGAAACTGAGGGTGTCAGTTACTCGCTGGCGCCACATCCACTGTACCTTCTCCCATCATCTCCTCTCGATGAACTCTTCTCCAGTCTCCTACACCTCATCCCAGCTCAGACACCTGCGCTCTGGCTCAGGGCTGACTGGGGGCAGGCGACCCTTGCGACAGCAGCAGTAACGGCTCTGACCCTGACGCTGGGGTTGTCCCTGGGGCTGAGCACTCGGGATCACGGCTGGTGAATCGGGCCATGTCAGGGCCCTTGCGTGGTGAGGTCTCCAGGTTCCCCCTTCCCAGGCCTGTCCACGCTGCGATATACCTGCTCCTGCATCACCCCGGCCCGTTCCTGGACCTGGTCCTTGTCTTGGTGCTGGACCTGGGCCTGGGCCTGGGCCTACCTTTGTCCCCAGCCCTGGCCTTGGCCCTAGCCTTGTCCTACCCCTACCCCTAACC
>NW_009607496.1:22043-31324 GCF_000690535.1 Cariama cristata | reverse complement strand
ATATATATATATTTAAATTATTTTGAGGATCTGGTTCTCATATTTGGAACCCTGAGTTGAGGATCCTTGGCAGATCAGAGAGTTATTCCTTAAACTGTATCTTATGGTGTACCTTTTGAGTATAGAACACGTGCAAATGAGGAAGAACGTTTCTCACCCATTCATACAGAAACTGCTACTTGTAGAAGACTTGGGACCATGTGGACATTCTTATCCTCCCAAGGGTGCACCTGACACCTCCTATGCATTCTTTCATGTACGTATTTTAAGTATCAGATGATAACCATGGGCCATAAAATCTGTTACTTTTAAAATAACAGGAACTGTGTTAACAAAAGAACTTGCCAAACTTATTGTCTCCAATAAAATAATTGAAAAACAGGGCCAAAGAGGAAGAAATATGCTTTAATCGATAGGCTATTTTTACATGTGAATGGAAGTTTGGATCCATTCTACTGGATGAGGTACAAACTTTATTAGCCTAAACCAGGTCAACCTCAATCCTTTGTTAAATGCCGGTTTTCTCTTTGTAGGCTGTGCAATATCTCCCTATTAAATTTCTCATTCATCAGTTCGTGCCAAAGCCAGCCAGCATGTTGTTATTGTTCCCTGATTGCTTGTCCTCAGAGTGCAGCCTTTGCTGTGGAGCTGTCTGTATTCCCCAGGGTCTACCTCCAGTACTTGCATATGGGAGTGAGGAAGGAATCAAGATAAGATTTAGTCTGCAAACTAAGAAAGTTTTAGAGAAACTTTGCATTCAGATTCTTATTACTGCTTTTATGGCAGAAGAGATATTGAGAACAATCGTTGCAGGTCAGCTTTGGAAACTAGTTAGACGGCCCTAAATGTGGAGGCTTTGGCTCAGAAAACTTTTGGGGGATGCAATGCCAGACATGTAACCTACCAACTGACGTTACTTTCTCGGAAGAGTTCAAGGTATTTTCCAGCACAGAAACATAATTGTGCTTTGTCAGATTAAGATTTTCCAAACCATGTAAACAGGTTTCCAAGTGTAATTTGTGTGTGAAGAATGTATAGGCAAACTTCCTTGTACTTGTGCCACAAACTGAAGTACAATCAATTGAAAGATTCTTTGCACTATACATGGAGCATTTGGCTAGTGATATATGCATTCATAAGAGTCATTAAAATTAACAGGCTTTCACTACCATGGCAAATGGAATAATCCTTCAAATAGAACAGCATGGTGAGACAACTTTTCCGAAGAAGCACAAGATGACATGATTGAAAAGAATCTGTATAGATAACAACTACGAAATGTTTTAAAAAAATTAAAAAAAAAAAGAGGAAGGCTACCTCAAATATTCCTCCACACATTTTCTTCTTTCCAATCTCCATGGTAAATACCTCAAGCACTTGCCAGTGTACTCCCTCAATGAAGAACAAGGCTGAAATCTGTCACAAATCATACCTAGCTGCCAGAGAAATTCAAATTGCTGTAAGCACAAGTGCCAGGGGAGCTCTTACAGCGATGCTGAAACCATAATGCAACATTCACAACGAGATCATTGCATCATAATCTCCTTGTGAATGTGACTCCCTTTGTGTGTCAGGTGTTTGCATGTCAGAGGGAGAAGAAGAAAGGGGATTGCGAGTTGAGCACAATCTGTTTTTCTATATTAAAGTTTCTTTTTTTTATATATATTAAAAATGATCTGTTTTTATGCAGGATATTCCAAAGGCTTCTGAGCTACCTGCTGCCCTCTAATCCCCTCAAGTACAAAACTCTTTTGTTAGGAATATTCATGTTTTAATTTCAGACAAGCTAGTTACTTGGAATTCTGTCTAAGCCTATAAGCTTGCAGAAGTTAATATGTATTAAAAATTATATTTATTTCAGTATATGCATCACAGCTGTTTTATTTTTCTAAGTGTACAACCGATATTTAAATAAAGGACATTTGATTCTTTCTCAGCTGTATCAGCTTTTGAGCAGAGTAAGTTTATGAAAATCCATGGAGGTTTTTTTTTCCAGATTTACAGCAGCATAAGTGAAAGGAGAATCAGGGCCATATATTACAAAATGTCATTTACATTAATTCAACATCCATCAGACCTGCCTTTATTTCATGCAGTCGTGCTCACAAAGTATATGGAGGTTGTTTTGTGCTTCTTTTGTTTTTTTGAGAGCTTATCAATATAATCTAAGACCTGAATGTATGTCCTCAAAAAAAAATCCCAAGATGCAGTGAATTAAATAGTGAAGAAAGCTGCCAGTAGATTGGTCCAGAAGAGGAAAGATGTGAGTAAAGTTGAACCTCATGTGAAGGTCAAATCTCTCTCACTTGACTCTACCACCTGATATGATTATAATCAGTAATTTTGCCTACAAGACAATATGTTTGATTCACTGTGTATGCAACTGAAAACCATTTAGAGTTAATGATCGGAATAAGACTATGGATGAGAGTATAGATAATTTCACCAAAAACAGAAACTCACTTCAGTTGTCCTGCATACTTGATTGTCCTGCTTTTATGATAGGAATATAATGGTGATTATCACAAAAAAAAGGGAAAAAAGAGTGTTTGGGATCAGTCATGTTTAACCCATCTAACTTCATGGAGTGCTAAAGTTTGGAATCCAGTTTTCCAGGACTCAAAAAGAGATAGATATCCCTGATGGACAATTAGTACCAATGAATATGTGAGTTACTATGTGCAGCTGACTGCCCATCGTTTGACTATACAGGGAATCTGAGGCAGCTGGTCACTTAAACTGAAAATTTCAGTTAAGTGAATCTATGTCTAAATGCTTTATAGCTGAGTTGTGTATCCTGTACCAGGAAAAGGATTGGGCAGGACTGATTTAGTTGGTATCTGTATTATTTATTCTTTAACTGGCAGAAAAAAAAAATAATAAGAGAAGTGCTCAATAAATGTATTTTAGAAGAACAAATATATCTGGATAGGTCAGTTTCAGACCTGGCTCTGAAAAGGTCTTAAATGCAAGTTCTAGTAAAAAGTTAAGCATAGAAAACACTGAAGGAAAGTTCAGATTTTTTTTTTTTAACCTGAAAGGCCCTGAATAATTCCATTTCATTAGCAAAGTCCCCTTGACATTAAGAATTTTATTACTGTATCTTCCCTAGATTGCCCCCACTTTGCACTAAGTAGAGCAATCCCTGTTTTATGCCAAAAGATGGGGTGGAATCCTCCCTTCGGTGATCTGTAAGGCCAAGTTCAGCACATACCTTTGCTGATGTGTGGCACTGGGCACAAAATAAGGAGCCACTGTAAGTTTCACCAAATCGGATGGTGTGAGCTCAGAACTAGGGGTATAGTCAGTAGAGCATCACTACAGAAATATGGACAATGAGTAGCTCAAATGTCTTTTGGCCATCTCCTGTGAAAATGTATTAATTGGCAGTGTGGAAACTAGTCTGAGTTCTAAGTATTTTTTGCCCTTTCTGCATCAGGACCGCTATGATGAAGTGAGTGCAACATTTATTGGAACATTAAGAGGGAATGATTGTGTGGTTCAATAATTAGGATGCTCTGGGAATACTCCAGGGTTCTCATCTAGGGCCTTTTTCTGTGTTTTGATCAATATTTTTCATACACTCTGTTTAAAATGTAAAATGTAGAAATAGACCTTGAAATGCGTCTTTGTTTTTAACTTAACAGAGTAGGTGCTTGTCTTCAGGAGTGGAATTTGTGGGGAGTTTAAGGGTAATTTAAGTATCTAAGTCCCAGAGCACAGTCTTAAAACCCTGCCGATCCCTTTACAAGTCTACGAAGGTCTGAGGCTGCACAATCTAGAAGAAAGGAGGTACTTTTCAAAGCTGCTGGGTACTTAAGACCCAGGCTGAGAAAGATAACAGTTCTGAGATTTTCCTGTCCTTGATATTTCTGTACTGTCTAGCTTATATTTTTTGCCTTGAATTCTGGGGACCCTCTTTCTTCCTGTGCATTGTGTTGTAGATCTGAGTTGCCTTCAATTCGTTTATGTCAGCCAGCTAAAATTTAGAGAGTGTGCTGTATCTGTACCTTTTTCTGTACCAGAGCATAAATGCTAAAGAGCAATGTTGGAAAGAAGAGAGAAGGAGAATAAATAGTACTGCATGCTACTGAAACTGCGTAGGGAATTTAGGTAGGCAGAATGCAATTATGCATTTGGAATGTAGCCAGGACATATGGGTTAACACATGTACTCCTGTGAAAAGTGCCATGGGATATTTAATGACTGTAAGTTGTCAGAACTCAGTTTTACATCTCATCTGAAAGACAGCACCACCAGCAGCATGATGTCCCTTCACACCGTGCTGGAGCCGTTCCTCGGTATGGACTCAAAGGGAGTGAGTGGTGTCTCCTGAATCACCACTTCCATTTCTTGCTGCAGCTGGGCTTTCTTGAAAGATTTGTATTAAAACATTAATCAAGCCCAGCTTTCTTAGCTAATGAGATCCAACAAGTTCACTATCCAAATTTGAATATGAGTACAATTGCCTCTGCCAGAAGTGGCTTGCTGTAAGATGACACTTTACCAAACATTTCTTTGGAGTGGACAGTGTTACCCTTCTGGACTGGCCACCTTTGGAGAATCGCTGATGAGTGTACAAGTCTTGCTCAAAGTGAAATAGTGTGAGTGTGTAGTAAAAGATAAGCAAGTTTAACAAAAGCTTCAGAGGACTTTTTATATCAACATATTATGGCATGATAAATAATTTAAAAAAAAGAAATTAAGAATCTGTATGTCAGCTATCATATATTGTAGAAACATGAGGAATCTGTTATGAAACTGCTATGAAAGATGATTTAGGTCTATTATGAATTTAAACTATGTATCTCACTATATCTCTCTTAGGCACCCAAGCCTAAGAACAGGTATTACAACCTCATCTGACTGTTTTTAATTGAAATGTTATGAACTTTTGCAGTCCTGACTGTAACTGGAGTGCCAAAACCATCTATTATATTATAATTTGGATGGGTTTGATGCCAGTAATTGTTGAAATGTACCCCAGCCTGTCCCATCAATCTGGGACTCGTTGGGCTCATCTTCCTGTAGGATTTTAATGGCAGATAATTTTTATTTTTTATTTTTAGCAAGTGCCACTCCAGTTTGTACTTTGTGCCCTTAATTGATGGGCTTAATTAATGAGGATGTATGACAGAAGGCAGTTTACACCCATTTTCTGAATTTTGAGCATTCAACATAATTTATATTAGTAGCTTTACTATGTTGGTCTGCTGATGGGAGCTTCTTTACAGGACAGGCTGTAAAAGGCTGAATTCCACGGATAAAACAGCTTTTGTGATTCTTGAGTAAATAAATACATTCAGTTCCTGCATTACACCATTTTTAGGCAGCTTGTTCCCCTCCTGCAGAGCATTAATGCAGTTTGTCTTTGCAGTTGAGACTTTCTTTTTGATGTGGTGATTGACTGGTGTTTGCCAATCATTTGTTCAGCTGTGTAAGCCCCACTAATTTCCCAAAGTTAATCATAAGAGTGTGTGTGGTTGAGATAATGGAGTTGTTTGCCATACTCAGATATAATTCTACAGACAAGTTCTTGATGCAAAAGTCATAAAACTGCAGTGTGAAAGGAAGCCCTTTTAAAGGCAAATGTTCAGCATGTTGTGAAGTCTTTACTGTTCTATATGTTTATTTCAGTTTTGGTATAAAAAAGGCTGTCCTACCCATTCTCTCTAGAAAAGATATGATAATATAACTATTACCCACTTGGAATAATTAGTTTCTTATTTTTACCTATAAGAATAGCTGAAACAAAATTAGAAAAAGAGAAAGAGAAAGGTTTAACTATAAAATTTTGAAACCATTCATGCATCCACCATGAGAGGTAGTTAAGAGTCCATACGTTTTTAGAATTTATTAGGGCACTAGTTACTTATATGTTGTCATCTTTTCTTGAAAACACTCTGTAAAGGAACAAAAATGGATGGTTTAGATATGAAAGACTATACTATATCTGCATCTGCAAGCTATATATAACAATACTTGAAAATGCAAGAAGGAGTCATTTAAAATTACAGGATTCTGCATTATAACTAAAGGAGAATAAATGAAAAATGTATAATGTTTCTTAAATATTCTGCAGGCTATGGAATATGCTGTGAGTCTTAGGACACCAGTGCTAGGAAAAAAGTTGCAGTTTTGGTATGCTTCATTAACTGTTTGCATACAAGACAAAAGTGCTTTCTGATGAAGTGTAAAACCAACTTGGGACCAATTTTCCACAACATAAATTCAACATTCATTCCATCCCCTGATATTCTTAGATTCAAACAGCTAGGGAGGTTTTATGTCTTATCTTTTATCAATAATTATTTTTAATTCTACAATTTTAGATTATTCAGCCAAATGTAATAAGCTCAGAGTTGATTTCATACTGTGATGATTGCTATTAAAGACATGTTGCTTTCTAGAGTACTGTGATTAGTCTGGTTATGCATGTTTTTAACTAGTTATTTGAAATTCTGTATTATCATAGATATCTCTTACAAGAGTTATTTTTCTCAAGATCTGTAATTGGGCAGATGATACATTTTATTCAGGCATCTATCCCTTCAAAGTTGAATTCAAGATCACACCTTTTTAATCTTCTTTTTCCATTTGTAGTGGAGTTGAACTAGCTGTGTGGTAATGTGCATTTTAGTGAAGTGGAAAGTGCCCTTTTAGTTTTGGTTCTGCACATCTGTGAAAAGTGATTTATCGCGATAATGTAATTAGTGCTCCTACAGCTAATGATTCAAATTTGTTATTGCTGAATTCTGTTTTAGTGTTCTCAATTTTTCTATTGAAGCTTGACTGATGATGGACTACCTTTATATCTTACTATAAAGTACCATGTATTTACTGAATGAAGTTTATTTTACTTTTATTACAGAACAGTTTAGCTACTCAGAGAAGTCCCTGGACTTCTCTTCAGTGAAGTGAGAGTGTACATAGCAAATTTATATTGCAGTAGTGTATACAAAATAATTGGAATCACAGGAGTTATGCCTGACATGAAGGTTTGCAAGTTATCCTAAATCACTTCCAACTTGTGACTATTCTACTCAGAGAAGTGGTAAAGGCAGCAATAGAGGAAAGGGAAATATTGCAATTTTCTGTTCAGTTCCATGATGTGTAGGCTCATTTTTAGTTTTGAAGTAGTTTACTTGCAGTAGAGAAAGAGAACTAATAGTCCTAGAACTAATAGTACTAAGGGAGGAAGGAAGTGGGGAAATGTGCTCTTCGTGGTCGCCTACTTGCAGAGGCTACTCTGTAGGCTGCTGAGAGATCCCACTCTAATCCTGATAAACTCTTCCTAATAAACACCAAACTATCTCCCAGTTATTCTAGATATGAGTCTGTTATGTTGATTGGCACTTAGAAGTACTAGAAGGCTGTGCTTGTGTCACCTCTTCCTACAGTTGCGTTTTTAAGCTACACCTGTACCATTAAATGCAGCAGGACCTGTGCTTGAGGGCTGGTGTAGTCACCCATACTGTTCCTGCGTTTCAAATAATCATAAGCTGATTTAAAATAAAATGGAGCAACCTGAGTTTTAAAGTAGTGTCAGATATTTCTTCATTGTTAAGGTCTGTTTTCTAACTGTAAAAATAAAGAGATGAACAAATTTCATCCTAGAACTGGAGATGCTGATGGACAGGCATAAGGGATACCAAAGAAACTGGGCACTGAGATCAGAAGAAATTGAGCATAATTACCTAATACACTATATTTGACCCCACGTATAGCCTCACATATGTATTGAATTAAAGTAAAATCGATGCTGAATACAACCACTGAATAAATGTTTTAGAGCCTATTAAGCATGTCATTCTGTTTGAGTTTTGTGCTAATTTCTTTCCACATGTTTAAGCCCATCACATTTTTTTTTCAAATACTGCGTTCAGTCCTTTACTATGTGTGCATTAAGCGTAGGGACTGTTAGCACGTCTGAAGTAACATCTGCTCTGTCTTTTTGTTGTTGGGTTCATGGTATAATTAGCTCTATATTTCACCAAATACAATTTTGCTCCCATGGTGGATAGAGCAGCATGAAGAAAACATAAATAATTGCAGATTAGAGAAACAGAAGGCAAAGTGGATGTAGGTGGCTTTGATGAAAAAAAGGGTTAAGGAGAATAGAAGGTCGACTCATTATAGGACATAACATTGTTAAAATTATACTTGAGTATACTCCAGTTTCTCACATCTGAAGTAGATAATTTTCTTGTTTAACTCTACCTAGTTTTGCTAAAAAGAAAGATATTTTAAAAATAGAAACTTTATTCTAGTTTATATGCATTCAAAAATCCTAAATTATGGGTAAGCTTGAATGATCAAGCACTCATAGACTAAGGTATGATTTTTTTATTAGTATAAGATTACAGGCTATAAATCACACTGTTCTGGACAATGCTATGAAGATTATCTAAAAATTGCAAGAGAGAAGTGTTCCACTCAGGTTTTTTGGGTGAGCATTATGCAGATTGCTAAGCAGATTTCTACTATCTGACAATTCACTGTTATGAATGTGCTTCCAGCAAGAAAGACATCAGCTACGTGATTCAGTACAGGTACCTTGTACCGTTTGGAATGCCCTCGGGCATCCTTCTTGGCTTCCGACTTCCACTCCTGAATGGCAGAGATCATATGCAGCTAGGTGCTCTGTCATATTTGCAAGCCCTGTGGGGATACATCAGATATCACAGGGCACCTGAAGTGACAGCAGATTCCTATATGCAGGGAACTGCATAGTCCTTCAGTGCTTGCAGTTGCCGGTGCAACATAGTTTCCCTGTCTCAGGGAACAACAGTATCACATGTATAAATGGTACTTTAAAAGGTTTTCCTCTCTGTTACATCCAGAATGAATAATGTGATTGGTGCAACTAATAATCAATATTTAGATAAAATAATTTTGTGATGTCTTACCTCTTTTAAAGTCTAAATTGAACCAATTTGTAATGAGAAAGAAGATAAACCATGATCGTTATGACTTGGCATAAAGGATTTTTCTGGCAATACTCATGACTGATCATACTCTGTCCATGATGCAGATCATCCCAAGGTTGTACCAACGAACAACATCTCTGTTAACAATGATGTGATGCGTTTCCGTTCTTTGTCTCTCTTATCATGGAGTATCAGAAGCTGTCCAATTACCTCATCCAAATCAGAAGAAATCCTAGTTGTTAAATAGTTACCCACAAGTGATAGCCCAGCCAACTTCATAAAAAATGTTCTTCTGGAACTTCATAAATGCATTGCAGTTGTGTACTGATTTTCATCCAGCTTCCTTGGAAT
>NW_009607496.1:0-22012 GCF_000690535.1 Cariama cristata | reverse complement strand
GGGAAAGAACCGTACTTGGCTTTTCCATTCAGCATATTCTACTGGCTTCAGCACTGGAGGAAGCTGTTAGTTTCTCACTCCATGTTGAAGGGGTTTGTGGTGCTACAAAGGCGCCGTGAGTTTGGAATTAAAACAACTTCCTGCACTTGCAGCATCATCACTCTTATAATCTGTTTCTTTTTCAACAAAGGCATTTTGAATTTCCAAGTCTTTATCTGCTGTGCATGCACGTATATATGCATCTTGTACGTTTCGTTTTGGCTGTGCAACTTGATAGAAATTTCTTTTGCCTCTTTACAGTGTTTTTGCTACAAGCAGCAATAACCTAGCCTTTTTAATCAATGTATAAAACAAAGCATTAAATTCTCATTTGTATACAAAATAAATAATCTCAAAATGTTTGTTATTTGTAGCTTAAACACACACATAAAGGATTTGCAACTTTCTCTTCTTGACATTTTTTCTTATATTTTTTGCCTGTTCCTACTTAATTAAACTTTCTTTATTTGAAACCTTAAAAAACAAACAAAAAAATTAGTTATGTCCAGACTCTGGGTTAGGAGATAAATTGAAATTTGAACATTATAGCAGGTCATGCTGAGGTAAGAAACATAAGATTTAACACTAAGGTTAAATCATCATGAGGTACAATGATCTCAGTTGTCACTGCTTTTGTGTAAGCAGCTTTGTTAGAGTTAACTATTTCTGGTATCATTATAATATTGGTCATTGTAATCTTTAAAGAACAGAATAAAGCAAGTGATAGGGCTACTGCTACTGGTACAGAAAATGTAATTGTCCTCCTCTTTTGCTTTCAGACTACAAACAATAAATCATTTTGTTGAAGAGATAATAAAACACCAACTGGGTGCTGGTTTAATTCATATCAGGGGAGATCTCAGTAGCTTTCTAAAACAAAGTAATTAGAGAAGGAGTTCTTTTATGAAAAAAAATTAGATAGATTATTTTTGTATATCTCGTGTTCTTACAGGTGTTAATCAGAGTAGAGTAAAAAAGGTTGTATTCTACTTCCATTTTACATCTGAGACATAAAAGTTATAAATCAACTACAACAATTACAAAACACATAAAGAAAAATCCCAAGTGCAGTAAGAATTTAGACATAAATGGCTTCATTGTACTGATGGAGGTTATGGTTGTTTAGTGGGAAAAGATAATAATAGGAAACATAGCAAATAAATGAAAGAAAAGGATGTCTTGGGGGAGGGGAATGGGGAAATGTTTCCTTAATAAAGTCAACATGCAGAAATAAAACCAACATCTGCTCCTCGTTTCTCTATTTGATTTTACTTTTAATTACAGAACTTCATAGTTAAGGCAATTTTAGTAGATCTTTAGTTTTTCCTTTATTGTGGTTGAAGCTACTGACCAAACTCCAGAGGCAGTGAGTGTGTGTTTGTGCTCTTCTTTGGGACTTTGAATAACACTGCCTAACGATGGATCCTGTTTGCCTTTGAAGACTTGTCTCCTGGGGCTTCCTGGCTTTTGTGTTCTCCAGCTCGTCAACTTCAACTCAGTGGCTCCTGATGTTGGCTCCAGCGGATAGGGGCAATTATGGAAAGAGTTTAACACCTCTGGCTTCTCTGTCACCCTCTGAGTGTCCTTTAGCTTTCTCATGTTATAAGTGAGTCTTCTAGACCTTTATTAATGTGGGAAGCTATGTTGTTGCAGTATGGACAGGGATGAGGAGAGCTGGAGGAGGTTCAGCCAGGGCTTACCTGGATACTTTTGTGGTCACAACCAGCAAATTTGCACCGCCCAGAGAAACCACTTTTAATGTGCGATTAATTGTTCTGTCAGGAAAAGATAGATGTATTACTGGTTTCACAAAATAGTATTGTAATATGACTTCAGTTTCACATATTAAGTGATTAATAGATAGATGGGTTTTGTTGTTATGTCAGCCAAAAATAATTGGACCTTGGACACTGTTGGGATATGACTGAAATGATTTGAGTAAGTGAAAGTGCACCTGTTGTAGAGATCTGTATAGTTAAGAAATACATCTTGAACAGGTGGAGAGTAGTCTGCCTGCAGGATTTCTACTCAAGGATATCAGTGCAAAGCTGCATGGACTAAGGCATTCTAGATAATTGTATTAAATTTTGATAACTAGGCAGAATCCTTTACAATGATAAACTCTCTTGTAAGAAGTGTCACCCAATAGCCATTTGTGAAATCTCACAAATTATTTTTCTAGTATTTTGTATTTCCAAGCATTTATCCTCAAAATCATATAAAAATTTCTATGTGGATTGCTGAAAGAGTATTTGTACCTTATTATCCTTTCATCTTTCCTAAGTGATGGATTTTCTTCATCCTAAGTAAAAAATAGTTGGCATAGTCTTCAATATTTTCATTTTTCATTACACCAAATAAAATTTACTTTGATATTTGCAATATACATGCTTCAATTCTTAATCAAAGCTCTATGATCAGAGAGATGGGAGATCAGCTTCTGAAGCATCTCTGTTCTCCATACCGTGCATGATCCTTGGGCCCAGGCAGTGTATTGGCTCTACTTTTCAGTGTTCTGCTCAGAGTAGCGGAGATGGTGTAGAAAGGGATCTAGGCTTTATGAGACTGACACGACTCACTTTTGTCCTTTGAAACAAACTAGATTCAGGGACTTTATGATGTGCTTTTTTAGGGCCACACTATGACACCTGTCTTACAAGAGCTGTCTAAATTATGTTGTTGTGATTGCTCTTGATCAGCCAACTATAGTCAGTGGCCAAAGCAACATCTTGAATTAGGATTGCTAAAGAGCATCTTCTCATCATACATGCTGTAGAGTCAGCTGTTCCAAGAAGTGATTTTTATGGTTTTGAGAAGTTGCTTTACTAAACCTTGACCCAGTGTGCTATATAACTAACTGATTTACATGGAAGTTCTGGAGGTTACTTCTCACTACTCATGTATTACACATGGGTTAGTTGCCTTTTTGATCTCCATTAATATTGTGCACTCAGAAATGTTCTTCAACTTTATGATTGGGGATTTTCTCCATTTATAATTTATTGTATGCTCCTATTCTATCAAAATAACTCCCTCTCTATATCATATTGTATACATCTTACAGAAAAAAGATCACTGAACTGATGACATGGTCAAAACAGGTTTACCTCTCAGTGTTTTTAATCATTCAAAGTGTGTTACTGTGACATGTTTTATTTCTTACGTTTAGGTCTGTCTCATAAAGTAACCTTTTAGGTAGTGAGGAATGATCTGTTTTTTCTACTACTCGCGAAAGGCAGGTGTTATAGAAAGATTGCCAGCCCCGCTTTTGGTGGCTTCTCCAACTGGAAGATTAGAATAGTGACTTTTCATGGAGTTCTGCTTTGCAGTGGTATTTTAATGTTGCCCTGGAAAGTCTTCCTCTGCAACCATGGATACCAACTTCTGTGCCCATTAGTTGTATGTGGTAGGTGTATGTTGCATCTTGGCTACAAGATGAGTACAAACGCATTCTGCTTGCTCTGTGGTTAACTGAGCCATTTCTCCCTGCCTGACTTGTTCCTGATATTCTAATTTAATTGACTATTATAGACTGTTTAATTTGTGATTGAGTCCCAAACTGACCCATGTTTCATCTTTAATTTGGAAGTTTGGATTTATATTTATTTATTCAATGAATTTGCATTGTTTTAACTCACTGACAATTAATTGGACAGCCTAGGTCAAACTCCTGGCAGTGTTTTTTTCTCTGCATGATCTCATTCTTACTCACTGTCTGAGGCCTCTTTCAGCTTGAGCGTGGAGGGAAAGGTATGCCCTCCAGCATGACATAAAGCCCCAACCATTTCAAGATGGCTGTTTGAGACTGAACATAGAAGATTTCAGCAGATGGCTTCTAATTACTTGAGATATGCCAAAGTGCTGAAAGGAGTATTTGTATCTTCAAACCTAAGGGGTAGCTGTACCTGACACAATGTGAGTGGCATGTGCATTAATGTACCCATGTCAGCATTTATTCCATCTACAGTTTCTGCCATGAGCTTTATCACAGATAATTGTCTATGATATGAATGGAACTTCCTTGAGTATTGTTGTAATAGAGCTATAACTAATAAACCTCTTACAGAAAGTAGAAGAAAATCCTATGCTCTTTAGTGGAAAGTAGGAATAAAGAGACAATCTATATTCATACTCATTTTATCGAGAAAGCTATGGAAACTTTGAAATAAAACTATCATTTTGACCTTTTAGTTGAGTTTATAGGCAAGTCCCTTTTTATGATCATGAGCAATTTTTTTTTTTTTTAAGATGCAGGGAAATTACTGTTACATTAGTTGCATTAAATAATTGAGAATTTTGAGAGAGAGATATGTCATGCTCACCTTACTCATACTGTTAGTCTCAGCAAGGTCAAGGGACTAATTGTGGACCCAGCCTGCCCTAAGCCAGTTGCAGTACATAATTGCATGCTGCCCTGGGAGCAGTGTAAGAAGGAAATTGTGACTTGAAGCTATTCTGTCTGGTATTCTAGGGGATAGGGTCAGAACTGGCCTCAGTGTCTGATCCCTCCCTTCTCCTACCGGTGGGTGGTGAGTCTGTAGAACTCATTTCCCCTCCTGGGTTGCCATCTGTGATATGATACACCAATTCACAGAAGAGAAATTCAGAGTTTCTTTCAGAAGGTTTGTGTATCAAACCCTTCTGTCTCCTACATGTTCACATACATCTCTGTTCAGAGTATTTGGTTTATGTGCTGAAATAAAATGAAGAGTTTCATATGATAACATGCAGAATTGTTTTCCTCCATACAACAGAAATTTTGTTTTGTATTGTTTTTAGACTTCCTTGTAGGATCTTGTGTTAATCAAGTAGGAAACTCCCCTCGCCCCACCTCCCCTTTTTGATGTTGTTTGATTTACTAGTGGTTCTAAGACTCGGCACGAACCATTTTTCTAAGGAGCTTGTTTAGCCATAGAAAATGATTACCAACTAGAGATATTTGCGTAAGGCATTCCAAATTCCTATGAGTCAAGTAGTGTGTATTTTGAAATACTTTAACCTCTTCACTTAAATTAACAATTCCCTTTAATTTCAGCTCCTTCCAGGAGTATATCCCAGTTTTCATGGGAGAAAACTAGCAGTCTCATCCATGCTATCTTGTACTGGCAAAAAGGTGTATTAGCAGAGGTAAAGCGTAGATGCCTGTATGTGAGCGTGAGCAGTAGATGACCCCTGATCTTTTGGCAGGATCTACAAGGGGAGGATTTGAAGCTTTTTATGGCAATGCATTCTCCATCACCACAATAGAGATTTGTCTGGGAATAAACACTTTTATTTCTGAGTATTTAAAAAATAAAGCTTTATTTCCGAGTATTTAAAAAATAAAGCATTTGCCCTGTTTAACATTGTCAGCAACTTTGTTTATGCTTCTTCAGTAAAATATAATGCAGATTTAGTTCTTTTTTTTTTTCCCTCAGATTCAAGTAACACTGGAACTCACTTACCTTTCTTCTTGTTATAGTAAATAAAAAATAATCTCTCTTAAAATGATTCTATCCAACTCTGAAATAAAAAAGGAAATTACAGATTCTTCCACTATAACCGGAATAAATACTGGTAATAACATCTGGCATAATTGAAACAAGCACGGTGAATTTTCCTTTGAGGAACAGTATACAGTTATTATTGCTTAAACACTTCAGAGGAAACATGAAGTTACATGGTTTTGCTTGCTTAATACACAAAGAAGTTTGTAGTCAAAGAGATGTTTTTTCTTTCTGTTTCCTGCCTTCTCAGGCCTGTTAAATGATGCAATGTGGTGGTCTTGTTAGACAATAATAACAGAAACAAAATTTCTTTACTAAGAATTTCAAGTAATCATGTAATGTCGTCTTTTAGATAAGTGTTTTATTTAAAAAAACGCTATTGAAATAGTGTTGAGATAAACAATTTCAGCCATATTCCAGTGCCTGTCTAGGCAGTATAGGTGTTGATTAGTACAAGCATATTCAGAAATTATTATATTAAGAATATTGCATTTACTTGAAATATAAAATCCTCTGCAATAAAATAGCTTGACCAGGACTCACTGCAGTCTGATTTACACAATTAGAAATCTGCATTTTATTTTCCTTACAGTCATTCCGTACTCACATTACTAGAAGCCCTTCTATGCTGTGTCAGAGAAATGTATATGTTTATAAATTGAAATCTATAATTTAGGTTTAATATTTTGTGTATGTTTATGTTTACTTTAAATGTTTGGTACCAAAGATACAGCTACATAACAAATAACAGCTCAGTAAAATCAATAGCCACGAATTTTAGTAACGAGTATGAATAGTGAAATTTACTTCTGTCAAGTGACCCACGAACAATCCACTTTGCACCACCTAAGTGTTACTTAGACTTATGATTAAGATCTTGGTGTCCCCTGGGAGGAAAGAAGGTATAAATACGTGCATAACAAATGTGGTCCTTGAACTTTTGTACATCTGTGTGCATTGATACATGCCAAACATAACATACTGAAATTTATTCACCTTCAGGCTGCTGCAGAGGCTGTTAGATTGTATAATCTGCAGAGGATACATATGGAGAGCCTTTTCTTGCCCAGCTCCCAGACCAGCTCTGCGAGAGGCTGTGCTTTGGTGGAGAGCAAAGTGCTGGTGGTATCTTTTGAGCTTGGCTCTCTCTGGGTGTGAGAGGAGAGCCTGCTGAGCCTTGGTTATGCCCTTTCTGCATCCCACGAAGCAAATCTGTCCCTGTGCACGCTCCTTGTACAGGTAGTGTGGGCAAGGACAGGAAAAAATGCAGAAAGGCCTTCCTTTGTCAGAGAATAGGAGAAACCTTTTGAACTCCTTTAACTATCTCAGCAGCCAGCATATTTGTATAACATGTATAGAGTCTGGGGTAAGTACAAAACAGTTACAAGTCATTTGCCTGAAAATTAATGTTTTGACCCTACTGTGCTTGTAATATGCTACTTTCTTAAAATTTAGTTAAAGTTTCACGACAACGTAAAACTTAGTCAACTGGGTGTTTAGATATGACAGTGCTAAGCCCAGGGTCAATGTCCAGCTGCACCCCAGAAGCACCAGACCGTTGGCGGGGCTGGAAGCACAACCATGACTGGGGAGGTGTCTCCCTGAGCTGGGGATGCTTGCCCGGCCATAGGGACACCCACCCCGTTTGGGATATTACGGCACACCACTGGAGGGAACAGGGGGATTTTTCTTTTCTTCAATCTAAACTGAGGTGCTGAAATCATCACATATTTGTAGCTGAGATTTTTAAGAAGTATGAATGATACCAGGATTGCTGATAGAATTGCAAGAGTTGACAACACTGTAGATGGCATAAACAATTATTTTTAGTTACCTTTAGAAATTTAACACGGGAAACAAGAAATTTGTCAGGAATAGATTTTTCTGAAGTGTCAGCTACATCAGCTGGCACTTATAGTGTACTTTTGTCTAAGTCACACTGTAAACTGAAATGCGAAGTACATATGGGTAGGAAATGCTTTTCCTATGAATTGTCCAATCAGTCTTGCATTGTTTGAAATTACCAGCGCCGCATACTTACCTCCTTTTCATTTCATAGAGGAAGATTGTGAAACTTTAAAGAAGCAGCTGTTAAATCTTTATTTTCTATTAGATAATTGTGTCTGTCTGCTAGTATTTTCCTTTTCCAGTTCAGTACCAAAGTGATTCATGAGTCTTTTCTGCTAGTTAAGTACATGTGGATATTACCAGAAACAAATGATAATGTATAATAAGTTTGGGCTTATGTAAGTACTGTTTTAAATTAATTAAAAAGTAGAAAAAAGGTCATGAATTACCTTTAGTAGTATCTGCAAATATAAGCCATTCTGCAGTTTCTGTGTGTAGCAGTCATCTACACTTGGAGACTAAATGGTGAATAAGGATCTGACTGTCAAAAACCAGTTGTTGAGATCAAAGTCACAATGAATCTCTGTACTGATCATTTTGTATCTGAATAGCGACTTCAACCTTATTTGCCATAACGTAGCCACGTGCAATAATTAATATCTTTGCACTTCATTTTAGTTTTAATTTTAAGTAATTGCATCCAGCAGATGCCTTGATGCACAAAAGTGTCATATAATCCATGTAATTATAGTTTCTGCCTATTCATTTATTAGCTACGTTTACAAACAAGAAATAGATTTGTGTTTTTTCAAAATATATGCTTGGTAAGCACTAAATCTAAGACTTATAAAAACATTATCAATATGTTCTAATTAATATTTGCTCTTTTCCTTAAGCTATAAGGATGCTTAATGCACAGCCTAAAATTAGAGTTGACAATTGCAAATACAATCCAACCAACATAGTAATAAAATCAATACTTACATTTCCCTTGGGGCCACTATTTACTGTTTGCTGTGCCATTTCCTTAATGGAATGACAGTTATGTTTGCAGAAACCTTGTAACTATGATTTTTATATTTTAACTAAAAGCAGATTTCCTGAAGTAGTATGATTAAAAAAGAATCTGGAGTTGCTTTCAGAAGATTGCTGTAAACATTTTGTAGCTGGTTTTAACAAAGACTAAAAAGAAACATCTTTTCATAGTAACTGTCACTGAATTCTAAGATGAATTATTTGTAATGTCTAAACTCCTTTCAGTTCCATTGCAATAGACATTTGCCTTAATCTTGAAATACTTCCCTGATTTGTTTTTAGTTTCATTTACTCGGTTCAAATTATTCTTAATCACTGAAAGCTCGTTCCTGTGTGGAGGTCTGCAATGTTCTCAAAGTGTACAACGGAGTCTGGCAGTTTATTTGACTTAGCAAATTAAAATAATGGAGGAAAGTATGATCTTCAAGATGAGTCATCGCAGCTGTTACATAGATCTTAGTCTTTTAACTTGGTGCTTCTTTCACTGAAGTTTGTCGTTATCTTTATCTGGCAGGGCAACAGGCATTTCTGTGCCTTGCAATATAACTGTATAGTACAGAAAACATGGTATAGTTGATATTTTTAGTGCACGCAAGTGTCGTATGTGTTTGCATATTCAATATAATGTTTCTCTAACGATCCCTGACAGGAGGGGTGGGCATATGAATGAAAATGTCTGAGTTATCATGGCTTAATAATTTGTTCCTTATGGGATTCTGCTGACCATGCAGTGTGTTCTTGGCATAGATGAAGTTTAGGGTAAGAGGTTCTGTCATACAACATGGCCACTTACTTTGGCTCAACTATCAGGGACTAATTATTAACTGTAATTGTTAACTAATTATTACCTTTGATCATGTAGTCATATCCTAAACTTCTGCTTTCACTGCCATTCTGCACCTATTATTTTGAATAGCATTCATATAAGCAGTTAACTTGTAGTCTGCATCACTATCTATTTGTAGTTACTGTAAGCACAGTGCATGTTAGGAACAGTTGAATATCCATTCCATGTAAAATGCTGACATTCCAGCATCTGCTTTTGTTCCACTTGTGGTGATATGCCAAACTGCAAAATATGGAATACAAAATAAATTTCAAAATACATTCATTTGAAAGCACTGGAATTAGAAATGCTTTGGTTTAGTGATGTGGAAAGTATACATATATTGAAAAATGTGTAATATATATCTCTAATAAATCTATAAATGTATAATATAAGACAGGATATAAACCAAAATACACTGAATTGAACTGAAAAAATACTAAAACAAAATGGAAGTTCAGGACAAGGTACTTTAGTCCAGTTCTGAATGGTTTTATAACTTTTACATTACAAATATTATTTAAATTGCAATGTTCCTAGTAACTTTTCTGTTAGGATGCTTTTAAAAATTATGTTGAATCTTGTCTTTTACATGTATATATAAGAATATGCATATGTGTACGTAGTACAGTTTATGTATGGGCTGTGTCTTCAGTCGTAAAATTTGTAAAATTTTAAACTGAAATTTTTATCTAAAATATCTTTCTTTCAGGTCTGTCCTCAGGCCATTATTCATTGTTCTCGGTTTCAACAGCAGCAATGATTCAGCTCCTGCAGAGAACAAGTCAGGAGAGAAATAGGAATATTTTTCAATATTCAAATATTTTAATTTGGTTTAATGCTTCTAAGCTTTGGAAGAAGGAGTTAAAATTTGCCATTAAGATGACACTAGAATACCTGGTTCTGATCACTTGAAAGTCAGTCTGAATCTGGCTAAGATAGACATTTCTGCAGTTGTGTTTCACGTGCCTAGTAGACTTGATCAGAAACTTGCTTCTCTTTTGTGGCTGCACTGGTATGGTCAAACACACAGGTCTCCATGGTCCTGCTAAACCTGCTCTCCAGCAGTTTTGCAAGGAAAGAACATTATTTTGGGAACTTCTAACTTTTGTTGTCTAAATTATAGTGGTACTAGCATTTTCAGTACTTCGTGGCTGTTACCATAGAAGAAAGTCTCTCAGTTTGGTTTTTGGATTTAGCAGGTGTAATTCCCTGCACTTTACTAATACAATGCTTTATAACATCCTTCAAGGATACTGTGTTTCTTGACAAACTCACTAGATTGCCCAGAATAGGTTACTATCTGGGCGCTGTACTATTACTATCAATCTGACTTCCACACATACCAGTGAAAAGCTTTGTGTAGATCTGATGGAAGCTAGATTAATCCCATCATCAGAAAACAAACAAACAAACAAACAAACAAAACCCGCATGTACTTTAAAATTTTTCCCAATATAATTTAATTCCTTGAGTCTTAGAATTTGATTTATGCAAACCAGCAGTACTTAGTGGCATCAGCAAACTTCATTTTCATTTATATTTGGCCAAAGTAATTGTGTGAACAGAATCCTAGACCCATTCAAGGAAACATATTTTGAAACAGGATATTGAAAATAAAGTCCATAGGACAACAAAAGTCAGTTTACATGCTGATGTCAGCATTTGTGTGTAGTGATAAAGCCAAGCTCTTTCCATGATAAAGATAAATTCATATCCAAATCTTTAATAAAAAACAAAACTGATGTTAGCTTTTCACATTAAAGTCTCAAGCATCTTTGTAACTCTTCCCAGAGACCCAATTGTTAGGAAGAAGCGTTATGTCCTGTTAAGAAAAAAAATTAATCACTCAAGTTATTACGTAGGGTATACCGTGTATTCCAGGCTCAAGCTTTATACTGAAACCTTTGAAGAGGCTGCCCATACCTGCCAAATGTTGTAATTGATACAGAATCATTGCTATACAACAGCTGCAATAACAAGGTGCTGCTGCCTTTACTTTAATCTACCTCTCTTTCTGCCAGTTTATTACGTTTTGAATTTATTCTTTTGTAGATCTGTGAGCTATCTTTCTTATGGAAATTAATCTTTTTAAAAGATTTGTACTCTCATTTTCAAACACTAATACATTCATTCAAGTATCCTATTATTCAGAACCAGCTGGCTTTTTATCTAGTGATATTTACTTCAAAAAGCCAAGTTAAATGGTATCATAGATTAATTCTCAGGGCACAGGAAAGCTTTTTTAGAGAAAAAGAGATTTGGTAATTACTTAGAATGTCGCAATAAAATCACAGAACATGTCAAAAATGCGTTATATAATCTGTCATAATACGAAACTTCAAAAAAAAAGTTAATTCACTGAATAGCACATATTATGTGGCATCAGTATATGATTTTTAAGTGGAACATTACGTAAGGATAAAACTTTGCTGTGATTTATAAGAAGCTATGTCATGATTTTTAGTTATGTATTTTTTCTTTGCAGAAAGCACTGAAACTTCAAAAAGGGCATTATCCACTGAAATTTCTTACATAAATCAAACTGGAAATAAGACACATTTTACAATTCAATTTAAGATCCCACAGAGACAATAATGTTGCAAGCTGTGCATTTTGCAGAGTAATATAGTAATGTCTAGTTTGCATTTTTGAAAAACCGAATTAATCACACTTTATTGAATATGTTGAGGCAAACCTAAAATTCATCTATTATTAAAAAACTTGTGCAACAAACACAAACTATATTTTATACATAAAGGACAAACTCATTTATTCATTAAGTTAAAACACTTGCAGTTTGCATTTTGTAGCTATGAAAGAAATGACATTTGCTATCTGTTCTCCTTTTTTAAATTTTTCAAAGCATTAAGTTCAGAGTAATCTGCTTGAAAAATTGTACTATTACTTTAATACAGTATCAATCCTGAAGACTGCGCAGAGATCCCTGTGGAAACTAAGGGTAGTCTTGAGTTTTAAATTTACTTTTTTAGGGAATCACTTAACAGGACAAATACTCTGTGATCATATATCTCATATTTAAAGAACGTATTTTATCCCTTGATAGATAACCACAAGATAATAGAGTTTTTAGCCAATTTTTAGCATTTGTACATCCCTTGAGCTAACATGCCTCGGCACTACTTTGAGTTAAAACTTGTATCTTTGTAGTCAGCTGTGCTTAGACTGATACATCAAAGCAACCGGAATGAAATTTGGGCCTTAGTCAAGTCTTACTGACTTCAATGGAAATGGAATTTCAGTCTTAATCTTTTAAAGGCAAAGATATTTTAAAATGATTTGTAGATGTTTTCCTGTTACGGAGTATAATTGTGGAATTATGTATTCTATACCTTGCAGGGCATGTAAGCTGTATGCTGAATGTCAGGTGCTACTACTTATAATTTTATTTCTTGGAATACAACTTCAAGTTTTTCTTGCCTTTAGGCCAAATTTGATTTCTAGGATTTGATTTCTAGGATAATTGTTAATGATTTGTCTGTATATTTATGTCTGGATGATTTAAAAGTGAGAAATGCAGCTTTTTTGGTTTTGTCAGAAGTCTATATTGACTATATACTAGACAGATTGTTTGCAAAAACAAGCTTTTGCAAAAATGTTGAAGTTCATTTTAAAGACACAAAAATCTTAGAACAAAAAAGTTTTTAGAATTTGGAAAATGAAACACAATTTTTTGCATAATTTTTCCTTGAGCATCAGGAAAACTTCTAGCCCTTGTCCAATATTTTAGTTCAAGGTCTAAAGAGTTTTCAATCTAAAATTAACATTGTTGCTTTTCTTTTCTTAAGCAGCATGTATTACAAAGGATCAGTTCACTTATAGTGCATATTTTCTTATACGCACGATAACATATTATGCACACATTTTTTTCCTTGCACACACATATTAGTTCTGTCTGACAGAGGAAGAGATGTCTTCAGCCCCATTGAGAGGCAAGGACATTCATGAGAGCATTCCAAGATGAGTTTAGTAGTCAAGAAAATGACATGGTTTTAAAGGCCAATACTTTAGAAGAATCTGCTGTGGCTTCTCTTTGTGCTGTAATGGACAAAGTGGAGACTGGGTTGTTCTGAAGGTGGACAGATACAGTGTTTACAACGATCTGACATTTTTGATTTATCAGTGACAATCCCAGAATTCCAGTACCTGAACATCAGACTGTCCCAGCAGCCCTTAAAAGATATTTGAGACTCTGCTTTGTCCAATACTTTTATCAAAGTGTAAACCTGGAAAGCTATTCTTAATATTGTAACAGGGACATGAAATAACATGCTCACCTGCTCTTGAAGGGACAGCATCATGGTTCCTTGGGTTATACCAAGAAAGCGCTCACGGTAGAAGCTAACAGTTTTTCAGAATAATCAATTCAACGACATGCCTAGCATTGTTCATTAAAAAAAAACACTTGACAAAGATTTACATCAAGATCCTTCTTGTCTAACATGAGACAGCTGAAAATTAGCAGTGCGGACTTCTCTGTGGTCAATAGTGCGCTGTACTGATGGATTGTAAGCAATAAAACATGCAGTCAGCTCCCGTGTGGTAGAACAATTTCAAGCAACTTTCAGGTGCGTGGCCACCATAATGGAATCCAGACAACCCACTGAGATGTTTTCATATGGCTTACAGAAACTTAGAATGGGTGATGATCTACAAATATCTGATACTGAGCTGGACAATGTAAAATGCTAGTGCATGGTAACATTTCCTTGTTCATAGGGCTTCAGTCTGAGAGACTTAAGTCTGAGAAACAACATGGAGAAACATCTTTATCCATTTGGTGTGCAGAGGACCGAACACAGGCTGCTGAGAAGGCATCTAGCCCACCTTGCTGTTATGTAATAGCCACCAGTTATGCCCTAGTCAAGAAACTTGTCCAGAATGCAAGAGACCTGGCAACAGGGGTTATCTTTGTCAGCATTGTGCCCACAATTCTGACCTGAAGAATATTATTACTAATTGAGTCAAGGCAGGGTGAAGAAAAAGACTTTTTTTCTCTATGTATGTACTTATTGTCTCTCCTGTTATGTACCTCCCCTCGTGTTTGACCGGCTGAATGACTGGTCATGAAGAAAGATTGATGGAGCTAGGAAGGAGAATAAGACATGTGCTTATGTCTTTTCCTGATCACTGAAAGAGTCTGCCATCCTGATTTTTACTAGGTGAGACGGATCTGGATGTAAATCGCTTGCTAGGAATTTTGTCTAAGACATGCTTAGACATATTGTTTAAAGTACAATTAAAAGGTGCGTGCATTCTGCACAAATTGGTTTGATACAAGATAATAGAATGACTAGAATGACTATAAATTCATGTGGGGTTGGTAAAGTTCAGAGTACTAAATCTTAGTATAATAGCTTAGGAGAACTTTCTTGTCCTAGAACTATTACAGAAAAAAAGAGACAACTCTAAAGCCAATATTGAATAAATTATCATATCATTTAATGACAGTAAGCTTTTGTGTCAAACACACTGGCTTGGATCTTTTGTCTCTTGCACAGTAGGTGAAAAGTTTTACTGCTAGAGATGGCTGTTGGTAACAGTGGTCCCGACCTCTTCAGAAGTAAAGAAAAATAAATATTTTGCTTTAAATAACTTAAACATAGTGATGTCTTTCCATTTTAAAAGTGAAACAAAAATACCAAATTTAATTAGAAAGTAGTTACTCCCTCCTCCTGCCAAAAATCCAAGAAAATATTCAAGAAATTTTGTGTTTAAGGTATCTCACTCTCATATTCCTACCCTTTTAATCCAATTTAATGCTTTTGACTGCCTATGCATTAAGAATTTACTTTTGCTCATTTTGTAAAGATCCAGTCAGAAAAACAGCAACAGTTGTGAATGGAGTAGAGTATCAATATGTAAATAAATAGGAGAATAGTGGTAGGCTAAACCTCAAAGAGAAGATGATCCTTTTTGCATAAACAGCAGCAATTGTGAGAAGCAATTAAACAGATATGCATTTATATAGAGAACTTCTTTACGGAGTGAACTTCCTTCTAATCTGTTGTCTGTGTATATGTACTGTTTCTTACAGTATTTTCACACTGTAAGCCCTTTGGGGCCGGGACTGTCCACCTGCTCTGTCACATATTATTACTACTACTTTTACTACTAGTCATACTAGTTGTTATTTTTTTTATTGTCATCCTGAGAAAACAATAAATGATGTGCAGGGACAGTTTCAGCAGTCCAGAAACAAGACTCAGGATCCCTGAACTCTTAAGATTTCCTTCTTTAAGTAACAGAATGGCATGGTCATCTGTCTTGGAACATGGAAATACAGAAAAAAAGCTAAAGGCTTAAGTGCACAGTGAAGTTACTGTTGCCTAATGAAGTACTGAATAACAGCTGAGCAGTAATAATGATTCTTAGTCTGCAGTGAACACAGGATAATATATGTGTTAATCCTCAATGAAGGAAGCATGATTCATCGAATGATTTTGTGTGCTAAATGAGCATACTGGTTTTTGAGCTGGTTGACGTATATACTCTGTATACAAATCCAAGTATATGAAAAGATGATATTTTTTAGTAAACTTCTGGCTGACAATTTGTTGTTTTATATATTTACATGTGTGGTTTGTGTGTGTGTGACATGAAGTTAGAGGTGTACACACAGAAACATACGTATGTTTTCAAATAACACTGAAGCGGTGAAATTGTATATCTAAAAGCTAGGAAAAGGACATTTTAAATAATAATAATTAGTTATTATTCTAATAATTATAATTATTATCACTGGATTCCTTTGAGGTGTGAGACTATTACATGCTGCAAATTTACAAAAAGACTGTATAAGACCTAAACATTAAAGACTATATCACAATTCCTTCCAAAGCTTTGAGTTAGCACCTGCTTCCCAAAGGAGGAGGAGATGTCTCTATGAGCCTCAGAGTTCGTGCCATCTTCTGGCTTTCCTGCAGCAGTTTTGTAGTGTGGAAGAGACACGGCATCGAGTCGGAAACCTCTGTTTCTGGGGCAGGGTATGTCCAGCCCTGCACTGCATATCAAGCCAAGATCTGGGCAGACACAAATCTCCTTTTCCCTGAATGGGAAACACAGCCATGTGCTCTGGAGAGCATCTGAAACTTGTTGCAGCTGGTGGGGTTTCATGCAGCCAACTTGTGGTTATTTTCCCAGAGAGCATAGGGATAGACTGGATATTAACCTGTTTATTAATAAGGACAGATATTTGATAATTTAGTCTTGTTTTCTAAGAAAATTACTAAAAAAAATCAATGAATAAAAATCTGAAGATTAATGTTTAAGAAAGTATTCTGTGTACAGCCTTCTAGAGCCCATGTACTATTAAGAGTTTATGTGGTATTTATGCTGGAAATTGAAATACTCCTCTTTAGTTCAGCAAATTAAAAAAAATCATCATTAGACATGATTACCTGTAATATGTCAACCTCCCTGCTTTGCATTTTCATCGCTGGTGCATCTTTTTCTGAATACATTGAACATGAGTTTACAGAGGCTTTCTTGCTTTTAATTTCAATGCTTCAAGCCCAATGTATCTTGCATTTCTTATTTTACTGTATTGTAACACAGCTGAAACAGGTGGGGCAAAGTGTGGTCAAACTAATGGTATGTATCTTTCTATTTACAGAAGACGTTAGGAAACTTGGGATTCTCACTGTATGTACTTTATCTATGCATACTTTTTGCACTTCAGTATATTTACTGAGGATTTTCTACTATTTTAGTTTATTGTATTACAGGACTATCAGCTGTACTTAGGTGTCCTGAAAATCTGCAGGATTTTTCTTTTTGAGTTAAAGAGACAGGCTATTATTTTTTAAAACATTTTGAGTCATTTGAGATAATTCTTTAGTAAAGAGAAATAAAAGAGGGAAGTCAAGTTACTAAATAGATACATGGTGTATTGCTTTGGTTTACTTTTTTAGTGTTTGAGCAAGGCTTATATAGAATTAGATGCTGTAAAACTCAGACAAGAAGTAGTAAGGTTCAGAAATCATGGTCCACACCAACAGAGAAATTGCCTACATCAGACCAGTGTAGATGTTAAGCACAAACACCCATCAAAATTCATATTTTCTGCAAAGTTTAGGCACTTGCCCATAGGCCTGAATCACAATACTGTCATTCAGAAGCTCAAACCAGCATCTTTCTCCTTGGACAAGTTTCTGGATCTGTCTGTTTTAGTTTCCACTGTACTAAAATGAAGCCTGTTACACCGAGCCTATTATACTGATTATACAGAGAAAAAATTGAATGAGGATAACTTCTTTCCTTATAAACTGAAGCAACAGGGGATCTTAGGCTAAAACAACTTAAATCCATGTTTCCCAGAAAATGTTCTAAACATGGAGTTATATACTGGTCAGCTGGGCATATTCTGTCTCACTTGTTCCTTAAGCATACAGAAAATATTCATATACAGAAATACATACAGTGAGAATATATCATAGTATATTAATTATTTATTAAATGAGAATTTTTTATAAATAAGGACATACAACTGTAATAGAGATCTTCACTAAATAATTTGTGATGTTCATCATGTTGAAAGAGAGATAAAGAAAATGCAGTTTTCTACTGATTTTGGTTGACTTCTGTTAGCTCATTAGTCTTCCTATTACAAAAACTCTACATCAAGGGACTGGCTGTAATTCTAGCTTTCTGCTGTGAAGTTAACATATTTGTCCAGCTGTACCTGGCTGTAAAATGTTGTTCAGTTATTATTTTCTTATATACAGTGCATACAACTACATCAAATCTTTTATTTCTTGATAATGTCATGAATTTACTTTTACATGTCTAAAATGCACTCTTCTCTGATAACATCATATAGCCATAAAAATAAACTGTATATTGTCTATGAAATGAGGACAAGTTAGGTATTTGTGAAAGGAGACAAATGGAAAATCTATTTTTAGGTAAATGTCACACAGCCTGTAACTGAGTTGCTGAGCTTTCACTTATGTTGGACAGTTTCATTATTCATTAAATTGAATTTTAAAAAAGCTTTTCCCATGTTAATCATTTTAGTGAAGTAATGAAGGATTAGTATAAAATATAACATATATATTCCATAGAATTCATTGTTACTGTAAAAAAAGTTCTTTCACTTACTAGTTTGTATAAATTCAGTTTCTTCTGATTCATGATTAAGTATATACTCTGATATTCAACATGTAGAATTCCATCTTATTTCCTGGAATTACCAGTTTGTACTGCAGTTTTTATTTATCAGAATATAAATACGGAAAGGGTGAGTAAAGTGGGTACAAATCTGGCTTACAGTGCAAAGTGCAGTTATCATTTCTCTGCCATTGCCAAGAAAAACCTGTGCAATAAAATTAAGACAGTGAATGAAGCAGTCAGCATGATTGAGGCTAAAATGTGTTTTTCAGATTGCTACTGTTGTCTGCAAAGAAGAAACCGTATGTGATTTCAAAGGTTCTCTTGGCTTCTCCTTCATATACTTCTGTGGGAAAACGTTTGTCAAAGAATAGTCTTTTTTTCTTTTTTTCCCCAGAATTTGCTGCTGTACCTATTTATACTCCATCGTGATAATAGCAGAACTACAAATACCAGACCCATAAGCCCATTATGTTAGAAAAAACTGTAAAAACTTTCAGTTATCAGGCCACATTGCTCATGGCCTATTTAAAAGCATAAGCATGATTATATAATCAGAAAATAACAAGGCAAGGCTTTGTGAGGGGGAAAAAAAGAAAATAAAATCCTTACCTAGAGCAGAATACAAAGTGTTCCAGAGAAGTCTTAGGAAACTTACTCTTTTCCTATGTCATAGTACTTGCTTTCCTGATCATTTTGTGATCTCAGAAGATGTACTAATTCTTTTCTTTTTTAAGAAGTATCAAGAATATGAGAGAGATACTGTTTACATATGGCAAAGGTCTTGTTGCTTTTAATGACGTAGTGGTAATATAGAGGTCGTACAAAATGACTTTTTCTGTAGATGTCTGTCCTTTATGCAGTCTCGCAACACTCAAATATTGCAGGTAAATACTACAGCTGATTTTAGGAGACTGAATTATGCAAAAATAGAATCACAAATTTATAGCAATTGAAACTGTAAAGCAGCAGGATTTCATTTGGACAGTTTCATGAAGAGGTTTCTTCACTGTCAGGATGCAAAGATTATCAATTTTTAGCACACTGATTATGCGTATTTTCCAGTGGACATAAATAGCCTAGATGATAGTGAATAGTCCACTTTAAAAAAATGAGCCAACACAGCTGATACTGATGCTTTGTTTGGTAATTGTTGCTGAGATACAAATTGTTTCAGCAAACACAGAAGATAACAGCAAGAATAGGGGACTGAAAGAAGATCAGTAGTACGCACACACACAAAAATGTGGTGGTTTGAGTTGTTAGTAGAAACTCAGGCTCTCTTGTGTTTTTACTGTGTGATACTGCTTGTGTATGTAATTGTACCTTAAACCAACCCTGAGCCAGGGCTGGTTTGCCTAAAGACAGATTTAAAGTGTTCTCTGGGATGCCGTAAAATATCCAAGTTTTCCACGTGAAAGGAAGAGGAAGACCTGAGGGCCTGGCGGATACTCTGATTTTATCTTCTAAAATCCACTTATAATCAAGAAAGGTTTGGCTTAGTTGCCTAGGGATAGGTATATGCTACTGTCTTAAGTACCCTTGAGTATCCTGCCTTACTTCCATCTCCAAACAGCCATGGGGTCTGCTGAAGGTGCTGTGTTGTATTCACCAACCCTATATGATATGTCTCAAATTATTTTGTCCATCTCAGGTGGTGTGTGTTTAGGCCATTGAGTTCAGTCTGGGAGAAGGATCACTGTAGTCCCTGGAACCAGGAGATTCAGATTCACCTGACCAAAGATAGGTCTATTTCCTACAGAGTGAGCTCAACGGTTCTCCAGAGCCTGTTGGATGGATCCCTATTGACTATCATGGGAACTAAACTGCTCAGCTCACATTGTAGAACCCCAAATTTAGGCAAGCTGTATCCTAATGGAGACAGAATGAGAAAGGAAGAGGAGTAAGCAAATAAGATATATGATTCTAAAAGTAAATCTAGTACATTTAGATCAAAGTTTGTTTGCGAGGCTGACATTGTACAGTCTAGTTTTCTGCTTCATTTTCTTTTTCTTGGCTGCATTACCTTCCAGTCCAGAATTGTTTTCATTTATTATTACCATCCTTAGCTACCTAATTGTGCTACTAATGAATACAAATAATCCAGGCATCAGGCTTTTACAGACCTACTTCAATGTACAAATAATGGTTTGTTGTGTAACTGCTGATTATGGGAGAAGGTAACCCACATTATGGAAAATATGTGCTGAAATGTTGGTGATGGGGAAAACACTGAATTCTGTAGTCCACCTTTTAAATTATGAAAATGTATTGTCATTTTTGTTCCATCAGGTTGTCCATGATGAGTAAATGTGAGGCAATCTGAGCCCAGTTTTTAAGCACATGTACTTACATTTGGAACTTCTAGTTCAATTTTTTTGAGTGCTCCTATTAGCACTATTGCACATGAAATACGTAGTTGGCTATGAAATTGCCTATTCAAGTGCACATGTATGGGGTTTGAACACTCAACATTAAGCATTTGCATTTCAAAATTGGATCCCTTGTGCTTGAAAGCCTTGAAAATGCTACTCTGTGGTCAGCCTAGTGCAGCATCAATTGAAATGCAGTTTGAATGCTATGTAGAGCTTCCAATTGCTGCTTCAGAAAGTGTTATGCTGAATCTGGAACACTTTGCATAATTTAATTAATTATGCCACTAAAAACTGATTTTCTCTCAATTTAAAGCAAACAGCTTTTATGAGGGTGAACTGCAGCAACCAGGGATATCAGGTGTCCAAGCTTTTAATCCTATTACAAAGACTTGACAACCACTGATGGAAACTGGAAAAACATAAGCCTCCAGCAGGGCAACAAGTGAAGAGGAAGAAGGCAACAGATTTTTAATACTCTTTGAAACCACTGTACGCATTAAATCAAAATCAAATGTAAAAAGTGACAGAACTAGTAGCTTGCACTTTGTTGTGCAGACAGTGAATAGTGTCTAAGGAATAACACTTATTTCACTTTGACATTAAAGAAAATAACTGTTTCCTCTAAGAGGAAAATTGTTCTGCTTAACATAAGAAAAACACAGCAAATGACCAAGACTATTTGTATCTGTGTCTGTCCACTTAAAGTGTTCAGGAGCGCAACAGCATGTACTTTGAAAGTAGTTTATAATGTTGTGGATTGGATTCTGTCTATGAATCATTTTCCTGGTAAACAAATCTTGACAGACAATGCCAGACTACAAGTATTAAAAATCTGTCACTGACTAAATGCTAACCTCGATACTACGCTTTCTGAACCTTGTCTTCTCTCTTCCAATTTATTACTGGTTTCGATATCGCTCAAAAACAATAGACAATGTAATTTTGAGACAGGAGGGGGTACTGATTTAGAAAAGCTCTAATTTCTGAACCACATAAGCAGTGTCATAATTGGCAATCTATGCCTGACCATGCAAAATTCTGTGACCAGGTTAGGAAGGGTCGCAGCAGAATTGACTCTATGTCCATATCGAACATCAGCATGTAACATTAAATTAACTGTACTGTAGATGATCTTGCTAATAAATAGGGAAAATACCTTATTACTGGGAATTCACTAGTCCTATAAAATGAAATCATCTTCCTTGCTTATAATATTCACAAGTGTTCATATAATTAGTAATTTATATTTATGTATTACATATATTCCTATA
>NW_009607495.1:17456-19351 GCF_000690535.1 Cariama cristata | reverse complement strand
ATTTCCAACCCATAAGGTTCTCTCCCTTTCCTCCCTTCCCCTGCCGGGGGGAAAGCCTCTGCCATCCTGCTTTAAGTGCCAGGCCCAGCCTTAAAGGGTGACACTTACCAAAGGCACAAAATGACTCAAGAATCCATTCACAGCTGTTGCTTCAAGAGGAGGCTTGAAAATAAAGGAATCACATACCTGTATGTGGGGCCATGAGGCTTCAAGAGTTGGTTCATCTTCTTCTGGATCAAAATCTGGGTTATCACTAGGTGGAAGCGTTCTGAAAATATTCGAACTAATCTGCAAGACAAAAAAAAAAATATTGTCTAATTGTATCATTTTTTATGCTTCCACAGATCACACTCAGTAAAGTACTGCTTTTATCCTAACATTACATTAAAAAACCCACCATCTTTAAAAAAAGAAGTAATATAATAAATCACTTTTATTCTTTATTTTTTCAAAACTGCTAAATCCAAACAGGCAAAAGTCTGAAACACGCCAATGAAAATACAAAGAAAATAACTTTTGCCTCAATTGTTTTACAAGTTTTTAGGTAGACATGGTCATATTTAAAAATTTTCTCTGAAACCATGAAAGTTAAAAGAAAATTTCAGTTTCCTCTTATAAAGACCAACTTTTAATCATGTGACACCAAGAGCTGAGGTTTCATATAAGACAATAAATACAGTATGACTAACCAATTAGAATTTATACAGAGCTCTCTTCACGTGTAAGGCAGACAATCCCAAAAATATACCTAATTTTAGAGTTCTTCACTTAATTTCAAGATATTTCTCACTTTCAAGTAAGAGCTGTTTACAATTTTTCACCTTTCATAATTTCAAGATGTTTCAAGGTTTTGGGAAGTCAGAAATACATAACAATCATAACTTTTTGATTTAACACAGAGTAACTTTGAAAAAAAACTAAGAAAAAAGCTACTAAGTTACTTTAAGTATGATATCAAGTCATATCAAATCAATGTCAAAATGGCAAGTTTAAAAAGGGATTTCTTCAGGGATTTCTGAAGTATACACAAGTCTGTATAGATAGATAGATACAGATAGATATGTAAGATTGGAGAGAAGACCAATCTTTCAGATGTCGAAAGAAAAATAAATGTCATCTCTTCTCCCAGATGTAACATACTGGTTTTCAAATCTCGAACATGAACAAAAGAGAACATGAAGTTAATTCCATTTCTGCATTTTCTACTGTCTTTTCAGGAACACGTTTAGCCCAACTTTTCCAATCATCTTTCAAACTCTTTAGTCTTTTTGATAAATTTTTTTTCAAACAGCTGCTAATCACCCAAGCTTACTAAACACAAAACAAAATGTTTGACAGTTTGCAGCAAACACTACTGCACAGCTTCCATGGAGTCTCCAAGATGTTTGAAGAATGTTGCAAAAGGACTTTAAAATATCCTGGAGTCACCTAGCTGGCTCTGCGTAGAAGAATTAGCTGCCTCTTTAAACAACATATAAAACTACTGCATAAACTGACTTTTCATTTCCTCCTATGCACTTCATTCTATGTCACTGTCTCCCATTGGTACACGGTAAAGCTGCAGATGCTGCCACTCTAAAGTAGAAGGGCAATGACGTTCTGTATAGACGGACACTACAGCAGTCTCCTAGTTTACCATACAGCAGGAAAAAACCTCACAACAGTACAGTTGTCCTTTAATGTTGTAAACACAAGGGACTTGTCAACTGACATCATCTACCTGGACTCATGCAAAGCATTTGACACTGTCCCACACGACATCCTTGCCTGTAAATTAGAGCGACATGGATTTGATGGATGGACCACTCGGTGGATAACAAACTGACTGGATGGTCACACTCAAAAGAGTTGCAGTCAACGGCTTGATGTCCAAGTGGAGATTGGTGACGAGCGGC
>NW_009607495.1:2410-17268 GCF_000690535.1 Cariama cristata | reverse complement strand
GAACCTCATGAGATTCAACAAGGCCAAGTGCAAGGTCCTGCACATGGGTCGGGGCAATCCCCTGTATCAATACAGGCTGGGGGATGAAGGGATTGAGAGTAGCTCTGCCAAGAAGGACTTAGGGGTACTGGTGGATGAAAAGCTGGACATGAGCTGGCAATAGGCACTCGCAGCCCAGAAAGCCAACCGTATCCTGGGCCACATCAAAAGCAGGGTGACCAGCAGGTCAAGGGAGGGGATTCTGCCCCTCTACTCCGCTCTGGTGAGACCCCACCTGGAGTACTGTCTTCAGCTCTGGGGACCCCAATACAAGGACATGGACCTGTTGGAGCGAGTCCAGAGGAGGACCACAGAGATGATCAGAGGGCTGGAGCACCTCTCCTATGAAGACAGGCTGAGAGAGTTGGGGTTGTTCAGCCTGGAGAAGAGAAGGCTCTGGGGAGACCTTATAAGAGTTTTCCAGTACCTAAAAAGGGCCTACAAGAAAGCTGGGAAGGGACTTTTTACAAGGGCATGGAGCGATAGCACAAGGGGTAACAGCTCTAAACTGAAAGAGAGTAGATTTAGATTAGATATAAGGAAGAAATTCTCCACTATGAGGCACTGGCACAGATTGCCCAGAGAAGCTGTGGATGCCCTCTCCCTGGAAGTGTTCAAGGCCAGGCTGGATGGAGCAACCTGGTCTAGTGGAAGGGATCCCCGCACATGGCAGGGGGGGTGGGACTGGATGATCTTTAAGGTCCCTTCCAGCCAAACAAATCTGATTTCTATGACTTGGGATTCTGGAGCACAAGAGAAACTGGCTGGGAGGAGAAGAGGGGCAAAGAAGAGTCTTGAGAGAATGTGAATTTTAATCAAACCCAAAACCCAAGACTAAAATCCTGGTTCTGTTATCTGATACTGTCTACTCTTATTAGGTATTCAACAAAAACATCCAACATACAAATCAGTCCCCTACAGAGACTTCTCTATCTCTGCTAAGAAGTCTTCTGGTAACATCTCTTGAAAATGCATCCTTTTATTTCTAGATGCATCTTGCTGAACTGAACCAGTCAACCCTTTAGCACAGAACCTCAGAGTACAGAATGCAAAAGTTTCAAGTCCAAAACAAAGGTACTAACTACTGAACATACTTCTGTAGCAGAAAAAAAACAGCAAGCCTCTCGGCCAATCTTTGGAAAACTAATTTTATGATTTTCAGAGTATTCAGTACTTCTGGTAGCATTATCAGTCTCCTGAGAACATATGAAACTTAGAACAGACTGTGTATCATTTTTATATAATAGCCTGACTCCCAAAAGAACTGGTCCATTTACTTCATTACGTTTGAAATACTTTTGCTTCCTGTCTCATTTGCTTCTTTCTAACGTCTTGCTAATAGTATTGACCAAAAATGTGGTTTGGGTTAAAACCCCCACTGTTTTTTTTATGGGCAAAATCTTCTCTATATCCTCTCATATTATTTAAACCATCCTTTTTCCCTCGTAAGTGGGGTCTTATCCCAAAACTGGGACTTAAGAAATACAAATCATAAAAGGCTTTTACAGCTGGATAGGTTTCCAGAGAAACCCAGAATTATCTTTCTAAATTAAATCTCAGAAAGTTTTGTGAAAGTGACATCTGAAAATGTGCCAGTTACCGTGTTAAGATACAGCAATAATACCTTATTAAAACAAAAAAGTAAGTCCCGTATTGTCCATACACTTCCCAAGGAGCTAAGCATTTGGAGAAATACTAGATTCAATTCCAATTTCTGAGTGTGCAGATAGGGATACCTGATGTTTTCTGGAATTCTGAATTCACAGTTTGTGCAAGCTGCTGGGACAATCTCATTTACATTGCTTTTTATACGCTGGTAGGCAATGAGGGGAGGTTGGCAGGCACAAGGAGATGGAGGAGTAACATGTACTAGAGGGACATTTCTGTTATGCTCCCAAACCTGTTAAAGGCTAGAGCTTTCTAACTTCCCAGGACGTTTTAAAACTTAAAATATTCACAATGCTGAACCCTAATTTGCTGTTAGCTTCAGAGTACTTTCAACTAAGAATTTCCAAACAGAGAAGACACTGGTTTTAGATGACCTAGAAAGCAGGTTCACAGACCACTATGCTATGCCTTCAAAACCACTTGTAAGCAAAACTCTTCCTCAGTTCTTGATCCAAAGGCTTTGGGCAAAGGAATTATAGGAAAATCAGGTTGCCTGGGACACCAAAAAGATAACCTACAGCATATGTCCTGTGCATGTGCCTAAACAAAGATGGGTTTTTATCATCTTGTTCCATCCTTGGTGGCTTGAAAGACATTGATGTCATTTCAACCAGTGCTCCCTACCTCAGGATCGAAGCAGAGCAGTGCCAACTACACGAGCCATTATTGTGTAGTACTGGCCCAGCAACTATCATGGTAACAGAGATCATGTGAAGGGAAGGAATGCTAGGAGACCTCCTCACCTGCACAGACCTTGCCTGTGCACTGGTCAGGAGGAACACTTTTTTCCTCTTGATATCTGTAAGGGATTGTTGACTTTGCCTCCTCAAGACTCGGGTGACTCCAAGAAAACTGGGCCGCTTCTTCTGCAAGCTGGAGGAAAGGGGTCTCAGGCTTTTTTAGGGGCTTTGGAAAGAAATTGGCTCCGCTTCTGTCACTGATGCCACTCTGGCTTTTTTCAGGGAATTTTTGTAGTCTGTTCATCCTTCACTACCAGCCAGATGATAGCTGGGTTTCATTAAGGCTTATTTCTTCCTTTTCATCCAAAAAACACTATCCTGCAAACTCTGCAAAAAACTCAAATGCTTTTTAATGTAGCAACACCGAACAGACTAAAAATTAAAACAAAAATAAAAATCTTTTACATCTCCGAAGTTTTGCTACAAAGGCAGGCCCCAAGCCTGACATGCCTGCTATTTGGAGGGAGAGACCTATCCAGAGTTCTTTCTGAAAGCTGGTACTTCGTCCTAATTCACAGCAAAGACCTCTTCTGCTGCCAGTTGCCAGGGAGACTAGAAATACTATTCAGGCTTGGAGGGATCTTTTGTCTCAAGCTCTGAAAAAGCTCTCAACTGAGCATTTAAGGCCTTCTTCATTTTCTGTCATTTTAGCAGAGAAAAGGAGATGGAAATTTGTTATGGAAGGAAAAACAAGCATCCACAGAGCCCAATCATTTGCACAACAATAACCTCAGAAGAACAGCTCAATAACACCTCATCTCCAAGAAAAGAAAACAACTCCAACCTAAAAGAAAATCTCCCTTCAACAAGTATGACATGCTAGTTAGTATACTCTTTCTTCTAACAAGAGGCTATAGAGGGCACACAGAGTAAGAAATACTGCAAGGATTCAGGCTTGCTGCCACCAGCAGCAGCAGCAAAAAAAAAGCCACCAAAAGAGAAGAGGTGGACATACTCTGTCCTTTATTTTCTTCTGTAAAAAACCCATTAAGGACCGAAACATAGGTCCTTTAAAAAAGAAAACTATACAAAAAAACCCAGCATCCTAGATCTTTTGTAAAACTTAGTAAGCATCTGGTGAAAAAGCCAAAATTATTAAAAGGGTTTCAATAATCCTAGCCCTTCAGTATAACGGCAAAATTTCTACACTTAATTTATATTAAAGATCTGATCTTCCATATCAGCTGCTCACAGAAAAAGAAAAAACCAAAATCCACCAAACAAAAAACAAACAAAACCTTAATAAAAATAGGTTGCACTGTATAGAAAACTACAAAAGCCGCAGACCATATGTTTGAACTGGTGGTCTGCTTAACATTCCCAAGAGCTACTTTTAAAGTCAGTATTATGCCTATGTAAACTTAACTGAAGTTTAGAGATCCATTAGCCTAAATGCACAGGCACTAAACACATTCTTTTTACATTTCAAATTTCTAGATAAAACAATTTGAAAATATTTCAGATTATCAAATATCCTTCTGTTGCGTTCCCCGTACATGGAATATAGTCATATCTAAAACATCACTTATGTAGCATTTGAAAATGCATACTAAAAAAAAACTGGGAAAGTCAGCAGATAACAACCACAAATTTTTTTTGCTTATTCAACAAGCCATTTGTAGGAATTGCACAGTACAAGTCATCCTGTGGTTTACAACTTGAGCAAACCACTTAAACTACTATAGCACAGCTCTCCAAGACCAAAACAGTAACAAACAGCCATATAAAGTATTTACAAAGCAGAGCTGCTTTCTTGGACTGATAAACCTTTCTGTTGACACTAGTACCCGCAAGAATCTTTACCAGAAAACTTTAACCTGTCACTCTGCTGCCTTTCATAAATAAAGACAGGCAGCACTGAAATACAGCCATTTTCTGAACGGGAACAACTTCAAAGCTTACCCAGACTGCAAGCATCTGCAATATACCAGTTCTTTCATTTTAATTAACCTGAATGCATCATATTTGAGCTAATAATTAAAACTTACAAGTTGTTTGTTTGTTTTTACAAGACTTTCTAAACAATCTTGTAAGCCAACTTATCATTAACAAACTTTATTATCCTGTATAAGCAGAGTAACCAAGAGCAATTCTGAGTCAGATGTCCTCAGAGTCATAAACTGATTAACTGAAGATATTTTGTTAAAACTCAAAATATAGCAAGAGCATTCTACTTACCATTTTCACTATGTCAGCATAAGCTGATTCAACAATCACTCCACGATTTGTTGAAACATATTCAACCAGTTCATTCAGTGTTGCTCTCTTAATTTCTTTGCTTTTCAGGTCCGAAACAGAGTCCATGAAGTCAAAGAGTACACAACACTGTTGCAACTTCTGACAAAAAAGATCTTGCTGTTCATTGAAGGTGGCATCTATAAAATAAAATAAAATAAAATAAAATAAAATAAACCACCCCACACCCACAACCAAAGCTTAGGTCTGTAGAACCAAACTCAGGATTTCTAAATCTGGTATTTTGTTGACTAAAATTTGCATAGCTATCAGGTTTTTTTGTTATGGGGAACAGTATGCTCTATAGTCAGCAAATTAATAAGCAATATTGTCAAAACAGAAAATACCTGTTTAAGTATGTTAGAATGAAAGACCCGCCATTCACAACTTGTGTTTCATACAAGAAATAATAGATAAATATAAGGCAGTAAATACATTTACAGAAAACGAGTTCCTGAATAAACTTTATTTGAAATACATAGACATTAACAAGTACCAACTCTCCCTCACCAAAAGTCATATACAGAAGCAGTACATCATACTAACCTTTCATTCATCCGATTTGTCTCATTCTGTTCCCTAATCCTTTATTATGTAACCTGCTTAAAAGCTGTAAAATCTGCTTTGAAGGAACCTTGTCTTTTTACCCCAATGCAAAATGCTTCACATACTTTTGACATCATGTGACAAATGTTTCTCTTAAGAATCAACTCCTATATTTCAAAAGGATTAATCCTGAATTTTCATGCTGTGGTCTAAATAATTTATGACAATCTCAGTCATGTAAGATTTTCCAGTATTTTTGGCCTATTAAGACAACATGTTTGCTATGACATGGCATTTTCATTTTAGAGTGTAGTTTCTCTATAAGCTGATAAGCAAAATTCCTCCATTAGTATTTCACATTAGCTCTAAAAAAGATGGATTATTAAGTACAGTACACTTCAAAAATTTAATACACCCTTAAAATATTGTAACTGTTCAAAAGTTGCATGATCACAACAAAAGCAGCCATGGTTTCAACTGAAAAATTGGTTTAATGTGCCTTTCGTTCTTGTTTTTAATTGCTTGTTGAGGTTCTAAGCCACTCCAGCAACATAGCATCACTCATCTATCAGTCAGTTGGGATTTCGTGTCTTCTGGTGAAAAATTTTTATTTCCAATTTTATCTGCAAATAAGGAATGCTCTCCCCCTGAAGAATTTTCAAGACTTGTCTATAGCCAGACTACTAATCCCTTAGCTTCATTCATTCAGTGCAGTATTGATATTAGGACTGTTGTTTCATAAGCAAATTATCAAGACAAGAAAAAGGCCACTGCCTTGTAACACTGCGTACTGAAAATCTTAAGTCTCACGTTAAAATTTGAACAAATCTCAAAAAGATCTCATGCTTCTCTTTATTATTTTAGGATTATTCCAATTAAACAGACTTTGTTTTAACTTTGTAAGTTTAACAACTCAAACACTCTTCAATAACTCCAGTTCTTCCAAGTTTCTTACCAAAACACCTTCTGTTCAGTGGCTGGAACAGCAAGAGTCAAGAGTGGGTTTAATATTCACTAATTATCTGACAGAATTCTTTTGTTTCCGTAAGCAAAAAGTAATTGCTAAAATGGACTGAAACGCCTCCACTGTAATCCCAACTGCTCGCTCTGCCCTGGAAAGTTCAAACACCGGAATATTGTATTGTATTCCCTTTCCCCATCCGACAGTCATGATCCTATTAACCAAGCATAACAACTTCAGTGAGCTTTTGAAAAAGCTGGCAATTACTATTCCCTCATAAAGAACAATTCATACTTTTGAATGTTAATTCTGCAATTTTAACCATTTCTCTTTTGAATAAAAATTTTGCAGGATGCTTATTTCACTCAGATAACTAGAGAGACATGAATTGTTACACTCTGCAAAAAAATTAACATCAGCTGTAAAAACATTTGTAAGTTACATAACATTTCAGCTCAGATCTTCTAATATTCTACAGCAGATTGCATGAGTAAGTATTGTATCATAGCAACAAAGCAATAACAGCGACATGCTGAGGATAAAATCCAAAAAGCCTAATTTAAGGAACTGACACAGGAAGGACAGCTTTTTTTGACACTAGCCCCAAGCTGATAGTCAGACTCAAACAGGAGTCAAACCTACTCTTATTTTTCCTCACTACAAACTTAACTATATTCCAAGTTACAAAAGCCCAGCAGCGAGGCACAGCTAATAGAGTGAAGTTCAATAAAATGAAGTATCATTAACCAAAATTTACCTAGAAGTTTCAAAAACCAGCAGACAGCATCTGAATATTCCTGACAGTAGTTAAAACAGACTACAGACCTCAGGTTAAAAGCAAGTAACAGGAATTCAGACAAAATAATCAAATCCCTCATTACCTTCCCCAGAATATCAAAGAAATCCCTGCATTAGGCACTTTTAGTTAGAGTAACAGAGATCGTATCTCTCCTGCCATGCATCATCTGTCCATTTCATCAGCAATCTGATCTATCTCAATTAGGTATGTTTTCTCAAATGAAAAACCTGCCCATTAATGTTTTGTTACTCTTATGATTCAAAGCAAAACCAAAGGAACTATTTTCTTCTACGCATACATCCATTTTCCATACTTATAATGAGAATCATAAAACAAAGACATCTGCAAAACATGAAAATTATGTGCAACCATGATAATAAATAAGGTACCGAGAAAGCCAGTTCTGTTCTATCAGCACTATCTGTCTTCACGTGCTCAATTCCTGCTTGACACATAGCACATTTATCCTGGGAATGTTATGAGAGGTACCATGGGAACTACCAAGTGATTTGGGAAAACTGGTTTCTCAGATAGCGTTCTTAACTTTTGAAAGCCTTGTCTTTAACTATCTTTAACTATCCCAGCACAACGGAAGCTAGACAACTCTACAGCACAATAAAATCATATTGCAATAGTTTATTCCAGTTCTATGAATAAAATAAATTGTGCATAATTGCATCAACACTGGAGCTTTTAGTTTTAGTCATTAAACAACCTGTGGCATGACTTTTAAACCAATTTCAATTTAATACCTATCAAGATTTACACCATACATCTGAAGTTCAAGATAACTGCTTTTCTTCAACTACCCTAAATACCATAAGGTATTTAAGGTATACCCGTAAGATAATGTAGGTTCAAAGTAGACAGTGGATGCCTCAATAAAATAACCTTGTTTCCAGGCTGTATTTTGGGGTGAGGGGGAAGCCTGAATTCTATTCCCAGCCTGTCTCTGAATTGCTGCATGTTATTGGAAAATACGCTTTAGAGTAGAAAGAAGAGGAAAAAAAAAAAAAAAGAAAAAAAAAAGAGGGAAAGAAACAAAACATGAGGAAGCCTAACGGGAAAAAAAAAAGGAACAAAGGCATTTAATCCTATTTAGAAGAGTGTCAAGATACATACATTAAACCACACCCCAGAAAATGGTCTACACACCACCTGATTCAGGTGATCAAACCTCAACTTTATTTTCTAGAGGTTGCTCAACAGAAGTGCAATTTAGGAAATCCACTGTTACACTCTTTGAAAGGTTGGTTGTAAGTTGATCTGAGGTCCTTGGGAGGGTAGTAATGAGATTTTAGGCAGCCACAGAAAGCTGATTCTTAATCGAGTATGATGGCAGGAAATCCTAAAGACAAAAATTTCCATCCAACACCAAAAGAATTACTGTAAATTATGAACCACTTTAACCATGACTCCTTCTAAGGATATTCATTGCCTCTGATCATTTCCACGATAGATGATAAAATGTTTGTGACCGATGAAAATAGTTCATTGAATTGCTGCACTTCACAACACTGAAATCCTCAACAGATTATTTCTACTATTTACAAAAACCTGATCATTACAATCAGTAGCCACGATACCAAAGGATAAAAAGTTACACACAAGTTGACTTGGAAGTTCCTCCTGAGCAGAAGCTATTTAATATTAAAACTGCATGATTGTACAGATTTGTCTCTAAATTGAATGCTTTCAAATTTATAAGGTCATCAATCCAAGTCTAAGCATGGAATATTGAGTTAAAAGATTAATTTTTCCAGGGAGGGCCCAAACAAAATACAGGTAGTGAAAGACAGTTCACATTCACAGAGCTACCTGACTATATATAACTGGAGAGGTAAACACCACCACATCACTAGCCAGGGAACTACAATGACATCTTCCCACAGTATACTTATCTTATATGCTTACAGGCCTTTCTCCTGGAAAGAAGATAGACACTTCTCCTTTCTCAACAGAATTGTTTACCCAAGACCTTCTGAACAAAGCCAGAGAACCTAACATAATCCTTGCTTCAATAGCAGGAACTAGAATCTAAGTCCACAAAAACTCTTCTCTCAACTGCACAATCTGGAAGTTCAAAAAACATACTTTGCCTGCCAGTACAAAATAAACCCTCTCAAACATCTGCAACAAGTTTCCAGTATTTTTTTTAAATATTTGTAATGAAATAATTCTACTTTTTCCTGAAAAAGCTACCCCAGGAAGGTGCAGAAGCCAGAGAAACAACTATGAATTTTTCCTCTGACAGCCTCTTAAAGCAGTTTGCATACAGTCCTTTCAAATACTTAGAGTACAATGATATCATGGAATAAAGTACTGCATCTTTCCTTACAGTAAACTGAACTCGGTGAGCAATCCTACACTTCCACATAATTCCCTGACAAACTAAAATACAGGCAAGGATTGATACGTGACAAGGATCGTGCCACAGTTATGTCATATTCCATAGTTGTGCATCAAGCATAGGGAGTCCTGTTCAACCTAAATTCGTCCTGGGGAGTTCTTGTGTGCATTATTGTTGCAGCATCTGGGTGTCAGCATTTATGTTATAGGCATGGTAAAGCACTGTTGAGATATGGGAATTTTGACGCAATTGATGTTACAACGGGAGACAGACAGAGTATGTTTCTGAGTTCTCAGAAGTCTGCATGTGCACCTTAACAGGCAGCAAAATAGTTGGCTGACAAAGCAAAGGAGAGAAGCCTCTCTCCCTACCACCCCCTTGCCATTTATTCCTCCCTTCCCCTCCTCTGCTCCCAGTCACATCCATCCCTCACCACGGGCTCTGGAACTTGTCAGACTCTTCCGTGAGCTGCTTTAACTCAATAACATGCCCATATTAGTGAGGTTAAATGGCTTCTGGAGAGGCCTGATGTGCATCAGCTCTGGCACAAGACTAGTGATGGGAGTAGAAACTCCCTTCAGCTGCAGTGAGCTGTTAAGTTAGGTCACCATCTCCTTTGGAAACATATCATGAAACCACAGAGGTATGAGATAAATGAAAAAATCCTACCTACACGTTAAATTAGCTACTTTTTGAATAATACATTTTGAGGTTTTGGTTTGTTTTTTTCATTGGTTTTTTTTGTTGGTTTTTTTGGGGGGTGTTATATTTGCTTTAAGCTCCTTTTTAAAGAAAAATGTAGCCCCTGTATAAAATCTCACCGTATACTTGGCTATACTGGTAGTCTATAACATTCTCCAGTAACTCTGTACACCTGTAAGAGAAGTTCCCACAATTCCAGCTTTTGGTAGCTCAACAGCCCAACTGAAACTGGTGGGGCTACTCAGGTGAGCACTCATGCAGCACCTTAGGTATCCAAGGAACCTTGTCATCAGTATTTTCAGGTTTTCCACATAGAAAAAACTTTGCCACCCCAAGGAATAAACACCACTTCTTAATAGACTAGCATTGTAGATTTTTCCCCCGTCCCCTCCATTCAGAGTTCAACAGCGTGTATTTGCGAATTACCCATTACCCCAAAGTCTACAGCTGTAGCTGGAACTCTTGAAGGGGCTCAGAGCTCTGACTTTCCAGGTCAGATAAGGGAGTCAGATAGAACAACATTACACATCTTAAAAGTTAACCAGCTCCCTATACAGTAGTAGGTTTGTTCACTAGAGAAGGAGGTTTAGAAGACAAAAAAGTAGAATGGTATTCTCAAACATTATGCTACAAGGAAATTAATACTACATATAGGAGATAACCAAAACAAAGACTTGGCATGGAATCAAAGGTACAGAAAGCACCTGGTCAATCCTCTCTAGGACCCATGTGCTCATACTAACACTTAACCTCTTCATTTCAGAAATCGAAAGGACTACAGAGGAGCAATCAAGATAACGAGCTGAGCTTCTGCTATACTTCCACTTATAGGTAAACTATTCTGCAGATGGTCGTCAGGCAGGATTTGCACTAAGAGATCTGCATGAGCAACACTTCAAAAATACACTGTGTCACCCTACTTGCTCAACTGTCCCTATAGCACGTTTTATCCAAGTTAATATACACCTTTCTCCAACCAGTTGGAGAAAGTCAAATTAAAACTGCCAAAACCAACCAACCTACTAAATAAATAAACAAATACATATCACATCACCATCCAAGTAAATCTCCATTTTCTTTTGAAATAGCTAAGAAAACAGAAATTTTGCTCATTAGAATATTCTGGATTTAAGATTAATTCTGTTATACATGCCAGGGAAGAAAATGAAAAGAAAAAAGAAAAAAAGAAATCACACCTTAGAAGTAAAACTACATGAGGATAACAATCAACAGTGACTTTTATTCATACACAGCATTGTGGTTTACAAAGTTCGTTACAAAGCCTAGGCTACAGATAATTTTAAAGTTGTTTACTAAAAGTCTGCCTGGAAAGCTACCTTCCATCCAATAACAGATACCGTTTGTTCAGATAGTCTCATCTGCCACTCCATGTGGCCAGCAGTTGAACTTAACAAATCAGCCCAGAAAATCTGAAAAGCCTATGCTGATCTAACAACATCTGTCACAAATTCTGTGACATGACTCCTTGCAGTGATGGTAAACTATATGAGAAAGCTTGGAAGATGGTAGAAACTACCTAGATAAGACACTTGTAGTCTCCAGGTACTACCATGTTAAGTCCTTTGATTTTAATGAAGATTTGAGTCAACCAGGACATTTCACACAGTAAGAAACTAACCTGCTGAAGTGTTTTCATATTAATGACCCTATTTCCTACCATCTAATTACAGAAGACAACATGCAGCCAGATGCAAAAAGTAATACAAATTATTCTCTTGGTCTTCAGAAAGTTAAATAGTAAGACTAGTAACCAGGTCTGCCACAATTCACCTCATTTCTACCACATCTTCTCAAAAAGGAGAATTTAAAGCACCATTGATTCCTTAAACAAACAAAAAACCTCACCAAACATACCAACCACTGAAACAGGAAAATAAAACACCCTGAAGTCATCCTTAAGAAAATGTACAACTTGAACAATAGAAAGGTTTCCTCAAGAGCACACCACCAGTTCAGAATCTCATTGAAACTCAGCTCCACGCAACAACAAAAAAAAAAGCAGAAAAAAAAATTATCTGATGACATGACAGTTGAATCAATGCTGCTTTTGAAACTACTGAGAAGTTGAGCGATTTGCGTACGGTTAACCATATGCAAGTTTTATTCAGAGCAACACTACATTTATTTAAGGCAAAGAAGTTTCACTTCTTACACAGCTGAAGTGTATGTTTTCGAAAAACAATTATGTTTCTCCTCTTGTATTTGAAATAAGCTTTCTTCCACCAGTAAGCCAACTATTATGTTCCCCAATGCACTCATGTATGCTTTTGGCATACACCGCTACTGTATTTGCTGTCTTCATTTAAAAACCATCAAGCAGTTTTAATGAGTGATTACATGCCAGGATGGGTCTAGCTTCAATATAACCAGAGGCTCTAAGAGCTTAGCTTCTCTCCTGCATGCAAGACATTAGCCCAGACAATGGTTTCACTGGCTTGACAAAGCTGTAATAGTTTGTGATTGTTAAGTAATAGTGATCTTACTATTGTAATTGTATTATTTAAAATAGGAACCCTGCCTCTTTAAGGAAGATAGTGCTAAAATTAAGGGTGATAAATCCCATCGTAAAATTAAAATTGACAACCAGGTCATTAAACTGGGAAAGAGGGGAGAGTAATTGATTTCTGGAGTGGGAAATTGTTTCTCAGAAGACATAAATATGGGATAGGTGGCAACCTTTAACTTAAAATGACAAAAATTAATACAAAGGCCTGAGAATTAAAACTGCTTTCCCAAAACAGAAAATATAACCCCTAAACAGCTTTTGTTATATTTAAATGCAACAAAGGTTTTTGTAACGGTAAAACTTACATGCTTTCAAGAAGTCCTCCTAACAAGAGAGTGAATAAAGGTCAAGGTAAAGTCCTGGCTATATAAAGAGGTCCTCTCTTTAAAGTGTAACTCAGGTTACACTGTATTAGACACAAACTGAAAGCACCCACAGAGAGGCCAGCACACAACAACTTGTTACTCTGGTAACTCACTCATGTGCCAGGAAAATGGACCACCAGCAAGACCCAAGAGACTCTACAGAAAGGGACAGGGAATACGGACCAAGTTTCTGAGACTGTCGAATCAAAGAGATCAGAAGGGACAAATCGCTATGACACTGCCTGTTCCTGACACACAAACTGTTAATTATACTTTTGCCCAAGCACAAGCATTTGTCATTAAATAAATACCATTTTATGAAGTGTAAAGTTTCAACACAATTCTGGATTTTCACATGTCATTTTGAAGATGTAAAACAACCCTTCAGGTTGTGACAAGGTAGACTCAAGAAACTGTTTCACATCTACCCTGCTAAGAATTAAAAGAATAATCTCAACAGCTCTGCTCCCTATTTTACCCCCCCCAACAGCTGTAGTACTCTGCACGTACATTATGAGGGGACAAAGACAGCTGAAAAGCCGGTGACAAAGTCGTGTGCCACACAGACTCAGTAAAAACTTAAGCTCAATACCCATTAGCCAGTACTATATTAAAAACATTCTCTATTCACAGCAATATAAAAACTTGGCTTGACTAGAAGACCAAAACAAATTGATGTGCACTTTTTAAGCTTGAAAGGACAGAAACTGTATTTACAATTTGAGTAAGTTCACTTTTTATTAAGTCAGCTGCAGAACTCCTGTCTCACAGAAATTATGGCATTTCATAATTAGTGAGAGTTGATAATGAAGTATGCCATAAGTGGATCTGGTGTAGGCTTGGGTTTTTTTTAAATCTATTAATTTGTATTCTTCCCCAATCTCCTCACCCTAAGTATAAAATTAATTTTGAGTAAGATGCTGAAGTTGCTCCAGTTTGACATAACACTAGAAAACGCAAGTCAACATTACAAGTCACGTTTGTATTTTCCCAGAAACTCAAGAAACACTCCTGTCATTTTCATATGGCAAAATTAGTGCTGAGTGCAATATAAAACTCCCTTTTATTGGAAACCAAGGGGTAGCTGTTAAACGTTACTTCACAGAAGTAGAGAAACTCATTTTGCAATCAGTTTAGCACTTCGCTATTTTAAATGTGTGAAGGGGATGTATAGAGGACTAATTTAATAGGAAATCTGTGCCAGAGGAAACATGCAATCTAGCTTTTCAAAGGCCAAGGAAAAACCTCCTCTTCCCTTGAATCCCTGTGTCAATCTGGGTGGAAGTTACAGGTATTGGATTAATTCCTCGGAGAAATATATACTTTACAAATTGGCTAAACCAGTGTTTCTTAATTTTCAAAGTTTTCTCAGACAAATAAGATAATGAGATACTTTGTAATAATAAGTGTTACAGTATGAAGAACTACGATTAGACTGGAAACACAGGTGAAATCCTGGTTCTGCTGCATTCATTGACCTAACTTCCACTGACCTCAATGGGAACAGATCATCCTGAGCAGATGAATATTCAAGCACTTGCAGGATCTCTTTACCCACTTCACTTAAATTAAGCATTTAGCCTCATAAATAAAAGGTTGAGCTACTTTTTTCATCAATTTTAACCATACTCTAACCATTATGTTCTACCAAAAACTGTAAACATCAAGTGTTCAGTAATGAGGGATCCTACACTTAAGTATATTCCCATTTGGCAAAATCTCTTGGCTATTTTTAAACTCAGCTTGCACCATTTTCATGTACTGAGTTTGTTCCTCCTTCCTACTCTTAAGGGAAAATACATAGAAATATAAATTACCAAACCTTGTCCTTCCTGACTGGACTGTGGGACCAAGCCTATGCCTCTCCAAGGCGTTCTAACACTTGCATTTTAGTTTTTCATCTCAAAATAATAATGACTTTTTCCC
>NW_009607495.1:0-2379 GCF_000690535.1 Cariama cristata | reverse complement strand
CCTACAGAACCCAACAATGCTGAAATGCACACATTTATTTCACATATATAATTCAAAACATAAGTTCAATTCTCATCATTTGTTGCTGTTACATACATGTGGAACCAAAATTTATGCTGCTTAAGACTTCAGTCTTACACGTATGCCGTATTTTAAGTAAGCACAGAATTTTAAATTAAAAACATTATGCACTTTTCAAAAGCTTTACCCAATTATACTGAATTGGAATTTTTTTTTTTAACCTATTTTATTCCCCTACACTTTCCCATAGAATTTTACTTGGGAAGAAATAAATAAAATAAAAGCTGTGCTTTTATTTTTTAAAGGACCAACCACCTACAGAAACAAAGTAACCTACTAAATCACTTCTAAAAGTTCACTTGTTTATGCAGTGATGCACCCTGTTAATTCTTGAATACAGTAATAGCAGAAATAAAGCTGTTTCCCCCTTCATATACAGACAAATTGTTGCGACTTTTTATTCCTGCACTTCTTCAGATCAGCCTTCCTGGCCCATGCTATACTGTCCTCCTCTGAACTCGCTCACTCCACCTCCTCTTTCAGTTCTTCTGAGAAAATCTACCGTGCTGCTTTCACCTCTGTAATCCACAGTTTGCCAACTCTCCAAAGTGTGTGATTGTCTCAGATACAAACTTTTAATCGGTAATTTGAAAAAGTAAAGTTGTATAACATATTGAAAGTCTTCCTGTTATGGTAAGGAGTAGCTTTAATGCCTTTAATTCTCAAGGATTTAAAAAAAATCACTTACTAGAACTAGAACATCTTCCTTTTAACAGTGCTATTCTTGAATATACACATACAAATACAATTTTTGTTGCTACTCGCACCTTGACCTCCCAGCTCCACAGCAAAATTTGTATTTCTCGTCTGAACCCTATCATATCAATGAAGCTGACAAAAACTATCAATTTCACCAAAGCTTTGCTTCCTAAGATAGTGAGAAACAATGGCAAAGAGAGGAAACTTGAGATAAGAACAAGATAGAAATCTTTTCCCAATGGTAGCTGGGCAATACACCACCACAATCTTTAAAAAAAAAAAAAAAAAAATTCTATAGCCTTTTCCCTTCACCATATTCATAGCAGCAATACATGCTACTACTTTAGCAGGCTACAGGTCACCTACAATTCTGATCAGACTGCTGTCATTTCCCACAGCTTCCATACCCTCAAAATACTATGGCCTACTATCCTGCATCTATATTTCATCGGCCTTTCTCAGCTTCACTTCCCACATCCCACCTCCCCCAAACATATAGTAGGCAGTAGCAGTACTACTAAACACAATGACTGAAAGTGAATTTCGTGCTCCAATCACGGTCACTGCAGTTATGTTCTCCTCATTTATAAATTCTCAAGTAAAGACTCTCATTTGACAAACCAACTCATCTGCAATCAATTCCTGATGTACAGAACAAAAACTCTAAACCCATGAACTTTCAGGAAGATCATGGGAAGTTCAAAAATCAAGGTTGCAATGAAAAACTATGAAGAAACTAGAAGACAGTATAATAAGAAACATTTCCATAAAGTTTCACAGCCTACAGGAGTGTTGAGACTCTAAATACTGAGCTTACTGCAGCTACTGGAGAGGAGCTGGGTTCTGCTCTTTCTTCGCACTGTAGCTTCTCTAATCACCTCACCACTTCCATACTATCTCCTCACCTTTAATACACTTCTGGGTTCTTGCTTGTTCAAAAATACACGTTTTCCATACACTTAGTTGCCGTGCCTAGCAGTACTACAGACAAGAAAACCAAAGAAAAGCCATGCATAGTAGCCTCACAGAGCACAGGAGATGAGAGTAGCATAGCAGATCTTGAAGTATCTATAGAGAATAGCACAGTCGATATTGAATCATCAGTCTTGCTACTGAGCTACAACAGCTACAGAGCATGTCCTAGAATTTGGACCAAATCAGATCCATTTTCATTAAGAACTATGTGCTAAGCTGCAAAGTCCAGCAAACAAGACAGTTGGTTTGTTGTTTTGCTTTGTTTTTTTTTTTTTAATATTGACACTATAAAATTTATTTTTCCTGTAGTCTTAGAAGCAGTTTAAACTGTTTTTGCTGAAACTAAGAAAATTAGCCTGAGGAACAGTTCCAAATAAAACTGTCCATACTTGGCATGGAAAACTTCAGTCCAAACAGTTTAGTAATGCTGTAAAGCAGCTGAGAATAAGGTCTTGTGAAGGAAAATTGTAGGCGACCTTAACTACGATGAGGTCTGCCTTTAAGTCAAAAGTATACTATGAAACAGGCATCTTGTAGACAACACACTTCATTGGCCATGAACTCAGCAAAACTTAACAGAAACTAGTTCAGTGACTTGTGGGGTTCTCCTTTCATGCGAGGCAC
>NW_009607494.1:0-3561 GCF_000690535.1 Cariama cristata | reverse complement strand
GAAATGTTCCTGTTTTAGCCAAACCAGGACACTAGCAAATTTCTTTCACTGTAAAAATGACAACATCTCAGCAAAAATTACTAATTTCCAGATGTACCAATTGAAATGGAAGTGTGGGTTACAGGGGATGGGAGCAGGAAAAGTGGGGAAGAGAAGAATGTTTCAGTAATGTCTCAAAGGACAAATATTTCAGGGGAGCATAGCATACTGTAGGATATCAGTGTTGGCTGCGAAATCTTCTGCATCTCCTGGGAAGCTGGTATTAGCAGTTGGCAAGAAACTCTTCTTTAACCTGATAAGAATGTAAGGACATTAAATGTCTTACAAAGAGAATAATTTGTGATATCAAAAGCTACCTGAATTCAATACATACACATCACTAGAGTATGTATTTTTATCAGAAGTGCCTCCAGACACAATTTGTCACACTGTAGTAAAAGTATGACCTGAAAAGAAAGAGGCAACTGCTGATTCCAAGAATTTTTTTAGAATTAATTAAATTAGCAAGATTATTGAATACAGGGAAATCAGACTAGCATTAGATGAAGACAAGAATAATGTTGCAGAAAATATATCTCGTTTATATTGCTGTCAGTAGGAGTTTCTTTCCCTTTTCTGAAGAGGCTCTAAATCTTAATTCGATATTCCCAGTTTGTTCCAGTATCACTGAAGTAGTAATTCTTCTTACCATTGAGTTTCCTTCATCCACATTTCTGAATCTTGGAATAAATCTCCAGATGTACAGGGTATGCTTTGAGGGTGGAGAGTATCATGATTCATGTTCTGCTTCAGTGTATAAGAAATCATGAGATTCCTCCTTGAATCAAACAGATATGAAGACATATCTCCTCCATATCATCTGAATGAAATAACATCCATTTCCACATAAAATTATTCAAAAACCCTGAAGAAAACAGTTTATAAAATGGGAAGACTACTTGTCTATTTGAACATCTATTTAGTCTCTGTAAGACTTCTAAAGAACCTTTAAAGACTTAGGTAAGAAAATAATAGCACTACGCAGGATCTTTAATTGAATAATTGAATAACCTAGGGTTCTGATTTTCTAACAGAATTTGTTAGATTCCCTTGAAGTCTGTTCTATAACATCCATTTTTATAACAAACCTATTAGTCAGAAGTATGGCTTTTTGCCTCAATAATTGAATTGGAACAATCCTTTATGGTACTACTGTAATTATTATTTCTTTCTTTCTTTATTGACCAAGACCACATTTTGCTAGGTACCACATAAACACAGAACAAAAAGATGATGCTTATCCCTCAGTTTTGCAGTCTATAACATGACAGATTCACTAATTCCACTTGCTTCTCTATAAGTTAACTGTGTACATTCAGCTGTCACACACGCCTGATCAGGCAACAACAGCAACAGTCATGGGAAAGCTTTGTTGCACACCAGGACCTTCAGAGTAGGATGCTGTTCACCGCAACCCTGCCTAGCTTTCTTCAAAGCCTATTTAACCAGGGTGAGAGGATTTAAGCCTACTTACCAGCTATGCCAGCCCCTGTGTTTTATTTGTAGTCAATAATACTTTGTCATGGAAATGTAAATATGGAGCCAAGGTCAGAATACATTCTGTAGGGCAGCCCACTCTTTGTGTACTTCTTTCATAAAGCAGACCTTGTGATTTTTGCTGAAAAGCTTTTTATAGTAAAGGTGGAGGCATGAGAAATATTTTTCCATGAGAATTATAGCTCTGAAAAACTGCATCAAACAGGATGGCTAATTAGTGTTTTGATTCTGGAATTATAGCCATGAAAAACTCTAGTCACAATGTTCTTAAATTCTGTATTCCATATGTATTCAAGTTACTCCAGTAACTCAAGTGCAAACTGTATGAATTCAGGCCTGGTGTAAGTGGGGTGCTGCAATGACTGTTCCATTTCTGGCAGAGGTAAACATGGCCTAAAGCTGTTCATCTGATATTTATAAACAAAGTGCAATTATTCCTGTTTTTAACAATCATGTTTGCTTCTTCTATTAACCATGATAGTATAGCCACATTCATGCCCATTCATTTGATACTGAATTAAACTGACAGGTAAAACCAAGATGGGCAAGAAAAATATTTCTGTGCTATTAACACATCTGTGTCATTCTAAAACTTGTGGTACCTATGATTCTGTCAACCATCACAAACACATTTAGCTTCACAAGCACACAAACACAACGAAGGACAGAGGATGACAAAAGGTTATGAAATTAATTTCACAATTAAACTCCCTTGATTCTGCAAGCAAAATGCAAAGAAAGAGAAGAATCCACACCACAAATCATCTTTGTGCATGCTACATAATTTGATTTTACCGATACCAGAAAACCCTTCCTTTAAAAACATGCTCAACCAAGACATTTTTCTGGAGTACTGTGAGAAACATTCACCTATGCAGTTTTTAAGAGAGGACAAAGTCTGTGAAGCAAAGCTTTGTTTCAGCACTGGGAGCATGGGAGATCACGTCCTTGATCCTCCTGCATGCACACTGGTTGGTCTCACTTCCACATGTTTATTTAGGACAGTCATTCATATTCACGCAATTTCTCAGAAGTCTTATACATATTCAAATTATTTCCCTAAAGTTATTTACATCTATACCCTCCCACTTGCGTCTCCACACTGTTCTCTAGGGGTCTTCTTTGAGGGTCGTGGGGTGAAGGCTCAAAGTCTTCCTCTCTGTTGAACTTCTTATTCCGGCGCCTGTGCTCTCTTGTTTCAGCTACATGGCAAACCCAAGTTGGCAGTTAATCGTCTCTTTCATCCATGGAAGGGCAGGAAGGTGCCATCCAGGTAGAGGCTGAGCATGGCGAAGATAAGTGGTGTCAGCCAAAGCAACTTAACCCTGATGCAGAAACTGAGTCTCTAAAACTAACAAACCCTAGAACTAAAGCCTGGAAACCCTGTCTCTGTCCCCATACTTGGGTACCTGGAAACTTACATTCTTTCTGACCGCCTATCTGTTATGGCTTAAGCAAAACTACAATATTATTTATCACAGTATCAAAGCTGTTTGCTTTTCCACCCTCAAAGAGCTTCAGTGAACTTTATATTTCAAGAAGTCTAAAGCTTTACATTAGGCAGAAAAGTCCTCTTACCATCATATTTCTTAATATGAATATTTCTCCAAGACAATTTTTGTCATAGATTCTTGCATGAGACAAAAAGAAGTAGCACTTTTGTTTACCTACATATTCATTTGCTGTCTTTCATTGCTAGGATGACCTGCATATTAAATTAAACTTTTAAATGCTGGGAAATTTACTTATAAGTAGTACCAATTTGATTGAACTAGAAACATTTACTTTTAGCTAAGAAAATACTCCAGTGGTAGTTGTCTGTAATGTTTTCCAAGGCTGGCTAAACATTTAGGAAGCTTGCCTTGATGGATTAGCTTCATATCCACTTCAGGGGGAATTTACCTTCTACGATATATTTTAGGATTTTTAGTGATATACAAAGTCAGGCTATTTATTAGTAACATTTTGATTTGTTCCTATTTTTTGTTTCTAATGAGAGATGGATGATAGGGGTGGGGAACAAAA
>NW_009607493.1:0-11268 GCF_000690535.1 Cariama cristata | reverse complement strand
GCCACCCGCTGTCAGCGCCGGCCCAGCCTCAAACGGTGACAAAAAATTAACTTTTATATTCCATATGTCCCTGAAAAATTCAGGTAATAGAAAGAAAAAAGTGATTCATAAACCTACAGCTTCATTCAGCAGTCATGACATTACACAATGAAAGAAAGTATGGTCCCTACAGTGTGCAAAAAGACTTGGCCATGCCAACATATAATTCTACCCAGAACCTACTTAGAGTTTGAATTTAATCCTTTCCTGATTTGAATTCATGGCTATGAAAGAAAAATGTCTTCAGAGACCTCTTGTTCATGTATTCTCTAATAGTTAATTTAGGTTTTGTTATATCTGAATTCACATCTTGTATTGATGCGAGCTTTCCCTCTAGATGTATTTCCTGAATTACCTGGGAAAAGTGGAGAGAAAAAAGTACTTTGCAATATATATTATATTGTATCGCATTGTATTGTATGATATCATGCATTTACTCTTACATTGTAATAATTGTTTTCTGATGTAAAGAATAAAATAATGTAGTTAATTAGAAAGTATTTAATTTCTTGCTTATTTTGGGAATCTCAGAAGAAATCCACCTGAAAACTAACAGTGCAAAATAAGGGAAAGGAGAATAGTAGTCAGCAAAAAAGCAAAATACTGCTTTTTGAGTTTTGTCATATGTGGTATCATGTTTGGGTTTTATATAGTGCTCACTAAAGGAAATTATTGTTAATCTAATAAGACTGTGCATTTAATAGTTCACATAATATAATGTGCAAAATCTTACTAGTGTATCTGAGATAGAGAAAAGCAGTCTGAAGGCAGGAACATGCAGAATCATGTCTACAGCAGAAGGATTTTTCGACATCTTTATGGTATAAAATGCAGTAGAGGTGGATGGGAAGAAGAAATCGAGCATTTGTAGTATTCCAGCACTCAGTAACAACAAACAAGGAATTCACTTCTTGTAAGAGGCAAATATTGAGGACTAATGTACTCCATCCCAGACTGACAGAAGGTTTGCTGGATATTGTTCTATAACATGTTTGGGGCTTTTTTCCCTATATGGAGAAGACAGTAAAACCTACCTTCTTGGGTAAGTCATTCTGGAAGAATAAAGACTTGATATTGACCCAAAATTCGAGTCAGAGGCAGTGAATTTGAAGCTATTTATCAAAGCATGCAAGATGGTGGCTCAGTTCTCAGCTATAAAAGGAGCATCATTCACATTCTTCCCTATTTATTAGTTGCATTTAACTGGCTAGAGGAGTTTGCGAATGAAGCATATGATTTTAGAGTCAGAAATTGGCACTGGTACAGTTTATCAACAGCTAATCCTCCTGATCTCTTAATGGTGAGAACATTTGTGCTATGTATACATCAGTAAACAGATGTTATAAATTAAAAGTGGTCAGGATTGATATTGTCGTAAACAAAATTTGATCTTTAGTACAGATAGATAGATTTGACTATGGGAACCTGAACCAATGTTATGGGCCCTTTCAAACCTGCTTGATTTTGGGTTCAGGTCACTTTAGTAGTGCCATGATACGTTATTTAATAAGGGGGTATCTAATCTGAAGACTAGGAGTTATAAAGTGTTTTCATACAGTTCTGAAAAAGAGGAAAATTTGCTTCAGGGTTGGATCTATTACTGACAATAAGATGCTTTTAGTACCTGATAGAGTAAGGATTGTCATATCTGCCATACGCAGTCATTTATCAAACACACACTATGTAGGAGAATAGCTGGTTCTTGTGAAGTTCTAAAGAATATATGGAAACATGGAAAAAATGGAGAAGCCTTTGAACAGTCATCTAATCCAATATTTTACTACAGTTAGGATCAACTGAATTAAAAATACCAACACCATTAAAGCATATCGTTACTCATATTTTTAGGTATTTGGTGCCAGTTCTGCACTTTATGCAATTTTAGTTCAGAATTAAATAAACCTGTGTATTGATAACAAATAAAAGAACTTGGAGACCAGGAACTGGCACCTTGAATATGAAGAGGTTAGTCTGAGTAGAGTTTCAGACTTTAGGGAGATAAAAATGATCAATAGTTTAATCTTCCTTTATCTTGTATATACAAAAAGGCAAGTCAAGATCATGGCAAAATAAAGCTATAATGACACAAAAGAAAAAAAACACAGTTTTTCTCACAGAGAATACGTTATATAACTTGAAATATGTGAAGCAGGAGGATGTCATAGAATAAGAATCTCTGTGAGTGCGGCAAAAGAGCTTTAAAAGTTAAGCTTTTCTGATAAAGAATTTAAATTTATTCTTCCGAGACTGGGGTAGTAACATCACTGGTGGATCTGGTAATAAGGGGTGAAAGAACATAGGCAATTGGCCCTTCAGTCAAATCTGTAAGGAATTTGTGAATGTCTTTTGGCAATATAGTATCACAACCCCAAACTGAATGTCCAGTACTACTTAATGGCTTGAAAAGAAGGCAGCCATCTACATGAACATATGGATTTACTGGCACAGTATAATGTAGTCAGGTGTCTATGACATGAAAGTCAAGCACAGCACTGATAATGAGACAAGTTTTAAAGCACATGAAAAGAGAAGCAAAATTTAAGATTAACTGATAATGTTCTTGGATTATTTCCTAGTATATTGTGAAATACTCATTTCATATTTGAAAATACATCAACTACTGTGTAGCCACTGAATTTGAGAATATTATTTTTATAAAGTGCATTTGCAATAAAGACCATTCTATTCTATTAAGTTATGTTAGTAAGTAATGTGCCTTCCTGTACGGTATCCATAGATTATATCTAACAACTCACTTAAAAGGTAGAGTTGCCAAAAAGAAAAGTTATTCATCTCTTGTAAGCTAGGTCCAAAAAACATAAATCCTACTTGGAAGTTATCACCAGAGAAAAGTTAAGAGATTTATGTTGAGGTCATGATCAATATCCTTGATTTAACTAATGGAGACAAACTCTGGCTCCTTGGCATCTTCTTGTCTGCCAAGGAACTTAACCTGAGAGAAAAAGATAAACCTTACTCTCTCAGGTTTTTTAAAATTATAACATGGTTAAAAAAAGGCTTTAAGGGAGAGGGAGAGGCTGAAGGAAACAAGGTGTTTTACATAAAGACTTAGAATTTCCAAGGTATAGGTAAGCATATTCACAGTCCTTAATTATGAACTGATCTTTTTTTTATATATATATATGTTTACATGTGTACACCAAGTATTTGGGAGACTTGAGAAGGAACAGAGAAATTATAATGGAAGACACATTTAGTAGCTCTTCCACTCTGAGGATTTGCTTATTATGACTTGAGTTTTCTTTACTGAAATTAGGGTTGATACGGTCCAAATTTATGTTAAATTCAATGGTCAGTTGAGTAGAATGTTTTCATGTTTAACATTCCATTTTAATTTGTACTTTCTAATACCTCACTATAAAATATTTCTTCACTTTTTTTCTTTATACTATGTTTTTCTTCTGCTGAATGTTTTTGTAAAGAACATAGGAGATGAAGGCTACTGTTCATAATTAGAGAGTGCCATGAATATATTTAATACAGTACAAAAATATCCTTTTCTACCAGACTAAAATACTGTGGACTTAAATAAGGTTAGAATTGATGCTGTTTGACAAAAGTTATATGTAATTAAACAGAAAATAAATATTAAAAGGGGTGACACAAAGAGCATTGCTAAAGTGTAACTACAGATGTGAACACCTTCTCAACAATGAGTAGTAGCTGCACATAAAATCCCATTTATGTCTACTATCAAACAAATATGGGATAATATCAGTTCATGCAAAAGAGGTTGAAACAAAATCAAAATGACACACATACACACATCCTCTTTAATTCACGTTCCTTCCAATAATGTCACCTTTGCCACAAATTGTGTAACCGTAACATACAGATCATTTTCCTTCGCTCCTTTGGACAACACACACACAGGAACCTTATCTCCCTGTCAGGGGATATAAAGATACAATTTCGTATTGAACTGGATGCAGTTAAAAAAGTAAAAATATGAAAGTATAAATATCACTATGAATCAAAATTGTTAAATTTAATAGCATTGGTGCTTGCATTAGTTTCACTATGCAGTACTGTCAGCTATAAGTTACGTGTACACTACAAGTTACAAAGCAAGAGCTAGATTTCACAGCAAACATTGGGAAAAGTTTACTTTCTCATTTGTAAATTAGACCCTGGGTCTTCTGGTGGTTATGGTCATCTTACAGATCACAGTACTTGAAGAGCAAAAGCATTTTGCAGAACTGGATAGTATTTGTTCAAAATTTTTGTAATACTAATGTCTGCCATTCTGTTTCTATTAGTCCTTTTCCAGAACAGGTATTCAAACCAATAATGAAGAATTTTTTAGGCATACTAAATGTAGCGTCAAGTGGTTTAAGTGGATACCTTTAAGGAGGAAACTACAAATACTTGCAGCACCATCTTATCTTCCACCCACTGAAATTCAGATGTAATCTCTGAGTTGAACCATAATCTGTCACGGGTCATTAAAATATATTATGTGCAGCTCAATACTGAAAAGGACTGCTCTGTAGTAAAGCACTGTTCCTCTCAAACAAGTAGCAATTTGGACTTTCCTCAAGAAACTATCATTAATCTCACCATCCTTCTCCACTGTTTAAAGACAAAAGCTTAGAAAGTGGCTGGTGGGAATATTAAAGAGTCCAAAGATTTTTATGTTCATCCCTTTCACCTGATGGCACTACTGTAACAGCCCTGATTGTAGGGCTATATAGGCAGACATCTATACTGCTTTGGGTCTCCTTCTCACTGGATGAATTGCCTATGAGTTGGGTAGAAAAGCATAGCTTAAATTGTTCCATTCTCTCCTTTCCAACAGATTAAAGAGTGTGGGTTTAGGCAATTGCTTATCTGCACCCAGAGACCTCTGCTCTGTGATTCTCCTTTGAATTGTTCTTCAGTATGTATGCGGTGCTGCAAGGAAGGAGAGAAAGATTAAGTGGATGGTAGCATCAGCAAAGGTGTGAATGAAGCAGAGCTTTGGCACTTTTTTAGACTAAGATGTTTTTTCTTTATGGATGCATTGCCAAGAGTGAGTGAGTGATGGGGATGATTTCTAGAGCTGTAAGTACAAAAGAGAATTGTAATGTAAGTGCACTGAGAGAAACCTTTAGAAGGATAGATAGGGATTGAGAGCGTGAGGTTATTTCTTCATTATTTGTAGTAACCACTCTTATTTCGGACAGAAGATTTTAGTATGATGCTGAATACCCACTGAATGTCCACTTACTTATCCATTATTTTTAGTAACATTAGCCCCAAATGCCTCTTTTCATTTCTATCTCATTTTAGCTTTGTAAAGATTCTGCAAGTTACGTGTTAAGCAAAAGACCCAGAAAACACACTTTTAGAAGTGGCATCAATCACCTACAACATTTGTTTTCAAAATTCTTTGGCAACCTGCCATATACCTTAGACAGATGAGGGCATGCAAAATCGTTAATTCTTCTATTCATTTGTTTTCAAAAGGAATAAACTCTGAATATGAGGTTGATGCTTAGTGAGTACTTCTGTGAGCTGCTATAGCAGAAGAATCAAGACATTTTGATTACAATCTAGACTTCTTCAAGTCATGCCAGACTTATTGTAATTTATTTTATAGTAAGAAGCTAACCTCTTGAAGCAAACTACCAGGAAAGGAATAATTTAAAGAATTACTTTAAAAGAGAATGAAGGATTAATTTAAAATAAAAGTATATACATCATTAATATACTTTTATTAATGCAACTAACAATAATACTGGATTCATTATCACGTAATGAAACATAATCAGTATCAGTAATGATTAGACACCTAAAAACTGGTTTACAAAGAATGGGATCCTAGTTGTTAGTGGTGTTGAAAATTAAGTCATTGTTCACCAGTCAATAACACAAAGTGATTAAGATGAGGGTTTGAATTAATCAAATGTCAAAAATAAACTTTTACGTATAGTTGTGTCCTAAGCTATCAGAAAATTAGTCATACTACCTACAGTATGTTAAAACATATAGGCCACATGTATTGATATAAAATAACCCCAAACCACTCTGACATTTTTTCATTGAATTAGAATCTTTTTGTTAAAATGTTTGCATGTAACAGAAACTGGCAAGAGGAGAGCGCCCTTGCCTAGTGGAACTACCTTCAGGATTTCCTTCAAACTGCACAAGTCTCCAGCTCTTGTAAAGAGCCTTTCCCCAGTGACTGCATGAATATGAGAAGGGAAGCCCCAAGCCGACTGTTGATACATCCCGTAGTCAGTAGTGCTGTGTGTTGGAGGCATATAATTTAGGGATGGATAAGAATTTCGATTGGCATCAGTACTGAGAATTAGGAAATAGGAAAGGATACAAGACACGGTAAGTAGGGAGGAGCAACTACCCAGGGAAAGTGCTTATTATTAAGTAGGAAGGGCTCTGATACTAAACCATAATCACCACAGCACACTTACATGTTCCCAGTTACACTGTTCATTTAATCACTCAGTCCAGTCAGTAAGATTTCACACACATTGGGCTCAATGCTGAAGTATAATTGCTTTGAGCACACATTGTGGCCAAGTACAGTCACTTTTAGAAGTCGAGACTTGCAGCAGCCAGGGAAGAAGATGTACAGAAATCCATGCCTGTATTCATAATCACAGCAGCAGGGCAATGGATTAGTGATTTTTACTGACCAGATACATAGAGTTAGTCATGTAAGACCAGTTATTGTGTGTATTAGAATAACACAAAATTCTAGCAAGTGTCATCCAACTCACTAGAAGTGCGATTCCTCTCTTCAATATATTTGCTTATTGCCCTACATCAAAAGACAGTTGCCATACTGGATGGAATGGCAAAAGAATGCATTTGTCTTTATTTTTATGTTGAAACAGAATGTTTCTTTAGTATGTTATAAAAAAACGTTCATCACAAAAATAATTAATACACACATTAAAATGTATTAGTAGTTCACATCGTCCATGCATTAATGTAATGCTTCCTCCCTGTATTGTTTGGATTATTCCTTGTGGCATTTTGCTTTGTCAAGCAGTATGTTCCATGTCAGAAACACTGATGCTGATTTTAGTAATCTACAAAGATATCTGCAGTGCCTGTACTGCAAATGACTCCCTGGAGAAGATAGAGTTTATCATTGATGATGATAGATAGGGCAAAACTATGTGTTTCACTGGTTTGACAATAGGCATAGTACAGAATTTGCATAGCATTGATTTTCAATATTTCTTAGCTTTCATGCAGGGCTTGTGCTATCAAATGAATATATGTTTTAAAATTATTTTTTCTAAGTTTTCATTTAGAATTTCTACAACATTATATGAACTTTTTCATATGTCATCTTTTTCATCACCTCTATGAAATGTACATACATATATGCAATTTATACTAGTGACCTATAAGTATGAATTACTAAGTCAAGGAATAAACAAGATACAAAAAGATAAGGTTACCTCCAAGTACAAAACTGATACGTAGTTTTAGTTTGTTTTAATAAATGAGGAAAAAATATTCACAATTCGCACACACATAAAATATTACAGCTTAAATAAGAATTGAAAAAACTGCTAGGTTGAATCTATAATTATTGGTTGTATGTGACAGTGTGTTTACTGACTGTAAACTTCTTATACAGGTAGGTGCAAAGTAAAATTTTTCATTGTGGTAATTTAAAAAGTAACTACAAGAAATGGATTCGTTCTATTCAAAATTGATTTCTAGTCACTTGCAAACTTCAGCTCTGAAAATATATTTGGGGATTACAGTACTTTGACATTCAATACATTTCAGGACATACTCATTTATACAAGAAGCTCATTTCAAATGACCCTGAAATTTGAATTCAACAGCATATTCATTAGCTCACTGTTTTGCCACTCAGGACAGCTAAAATTTATCTCAGAATAACTTTTAAAAAATTACTTAAATATCTGGATAAATAGTGATGTATTTATGTGTTTTGATAAGCAAAGATGGTAAATCTGTCTAAAACTTATTAATATGTGTGAATGTATATGTAAGTGAAAAGTGTCAATAAACATATTTTTGGAAGTACGTTCTGGCCCAATTTATGTAGGTGCACTACTAATAAGTAGTTTAGTTCCCTAATTGAAATAGAGATTTTTCTAAAGCAAAAGCTATCAGACACTAAGCATGTGCTACCATCTTACACAGTTAGCAGCTGGTTAAAGAACAGCAAACCAAGAACAGGAATAAATAGTTGCTTTAAGAATGGAATGCTACCTGAGAACCTTGGTGACCTGTGAGGGAACCAGTATTTTTAAGTATATTCATAGATGGATAATTTGGAAAAGGTATTAAACAATGAAGGAATATATGATGATATCAAAATTATTCAGAATAGTCAAAAGTAAAGTTGACAGTAAAGAACTGCAGAAGTGGTTTATGATACTAAGTAACTGGACCATAAAATGACAGGAGAAATTCAGTACAATCAGCGTAAAGCAAAAACAGACAAGTGTATATATGTGTGTGTATATATATAGGTATGCATATAACAATGGGTTCCAAACTAACACGTTAGAAAAAGCATTAGAGTAATTGTGGTTAACTTGTGTTTTCATAAACAGGAGTTCTTAACAGCAGTCAAAATTGTGCAGTTTTAGAAAAGAGGAAAAAAACTATAAAACAAAATCATAAAACATTACAGTGGTATTTCATAATTGTGTAATTCATATATATCTTGAATGCTGAACATCTTTCTGGTCTCCTTAACTCAAAGGAAAAAGTACAAGTAAAAATGAAGTATGAAAAGACTTGTATATGAGAAGAAATTAAATCAACTGAGATTCTTCACCTGGAAAAAGAAATTATTGGAGGAGAATATATGATTGCAACATAGAGAATGATGAATAATGCAGAAAAGTTGAAAAAAAGGAAGTGTTGTCCACTATTTCACACAATACAAAACCCAAGAATAATCAAAAGAAATATTCAAGAAGAATTCTTGAATTGAACTGAAATTCGGGTTTTTTCCACTCAATGTGCAAATGAATTGTGAAACTTATTGGCAACATGCTGTGCCAATATAACTGCTGTTGCAGTTATTAAATAATATCAAACACAAGGATGTAGAGACAAACTCCAGTTCAGAAGGTCCTAAGCTACAGGGTGTCAGAAGATGTGAGCTTAAACTGAGTGAAGTATTAATTTATTCTTGCATCTGTAATTGGCACTGTCTAACACAATATGTTGGAGTAGACGAGTCTTTTATCTTGCCCATTATCATTGCTTTTATGAGCATTTCATAGTCTGATCCTTTCCTGAAGTTAACTAAAGAGAGCATTTGACTGCTGCATTTTTTATATGGGCCTGTGTATGAGTAAAATTAATCAACTGAAAAACCACAAAATTTGGATTGCTCTATCTGCAGACATGTGCAAAGGACTTTTATCTTGTTATAGCTGTTGTTAATTGGCTGACCATCCTGAACAGTCACCGTGTTGCAATCTGTTGTAGAGAGTGATAAACAGAGATGAGATTGAAAGACAAGGCTCACATAAATGATAAGCAAAACCCTTCCCTTTTACCTAAAGTTACAATCTGAGTACAAAAACTTGTTTTTCTTATTATTTTCAATTTAAGTAGATGTGTACATTGCCATGGTAAATACTATATTCTGGTGTGCATTTTAAGATCATCACTGAAACTCAGACACCACAAAACTGAACATAGATGACTTGAGAGAAATTTGTTTGTAGAAGTGACAGATTTTTTTTCTCTCTGAAACTTGCACAAAAGCAACGAACTACAGCTTCACAGTTTCCTGTGATTCCATTCAAAGTATTCCTACATGCCTGAAACGTCTTTGCCTGTGTAATTAAGAAAGATAAACCAGTATTGACTTGTGTTCTGTAAGAAAAGAGAGAAAGCAAAGACCTAAAGGATTGCTATGGCATTTATTCCATCAGTGCAGAATTGTTCCCTGATGTGTATTTCAAGCATTGGACTAGTCTGCCTTAAAAGACTAAGCAATAAGTTTATGAACTACTTATTACAGGGAACCTTATTTTATGCTTAAAATAAATATATCTTAAAAGCATTACCCTAATGTACAATACTATTTTCTTGATTAAAAATATATTTCTCTTGGAAATCCCTCCTTGCATGTTCATCAAGAACATACCAATTACTATTATAGAGGAAAACAATAGCAGCAGCTTCAACTAAAATCCATTTTTACTACATTTTAAAACACAAAACTTGCCAGTAGAATCCTTGATATTATGTCTTTATGTATTTCTGAACTATTAGCCTTTTAGGATGAGTTTTAAAAGGTTATCTTCCCTACGCTCCTTTTACATAAGGGATTCTGAAAGTGACTTTTATGGTAAGGTCTTGTAGTATTTATGTTATTGTTATCTAGTCTGGTTGAACAAGTACTGAAAGTGGCAAAAATAAGAAAGGAAAATGAGCAGAATAAGAATATATTAAGAAAAAAGTTCCATTTTAATTTAAATGAATTTATGTTTCTACAGTGGTACACATAAATCTTAATGAGGATAATGTATATTCTTTTTTTTCCAGAACCCTTAGAAAAGCAAAAAATGCTGGTTGTGTTAATATATTTATACATGTCAATCTGTTTGGTATATCTTCCCTAGATAAAAGAACACTAACTGGTTCTAGCCTATTGTACCTTGCTCTTTTTTATGTGCTGATTTGCTTAGAGAAAGTAGGTTTCATGTACAATGAAGTCCTTCTTCTGTGGGTCTCTTTTCCTATCAACGACCTAAGACAGAAATTAATAAAAATAAAGCTTTCATCTAGAATAATATAAGAAGCTGGTTCCCAAAGACCTGATCCAAGCGGGACAAGTCAATAAACCAGAATTTCCTCCAGCAGCACATAAAAGAATGATAGTCGGGGTATTTTTATGAGGTAAAACAGCAGTGGTGTGTTCAGCTAACAGATCTTTCTCAGCAACCCTACTAAAAAAAATTGAAAAGGTATGGAGGTTTTTTGGGGAAGACGGGGGGAAGGGAAATGTACCTAAATGTATTTTTAGCTTCATTTACTGTTGAGACTCCTCAAAGAAAGTACCGTCTACATGTTTAAAAAAAATTTCTTACTGACAAAGGTAAGAAAGAGCATGTTTTTATTTTCCCACTGTGTAAAGGCAGGAATAACTCAGCACTTACTCATTTCTATATATTATTTGCTAGTTAGACAATCGGCATACACTTTTTTTTACTCTGAACTAGCTGTTTACTGGGTCACCAGAAA
>NW_009607492.1:9684-12082 GCF_000690535.1 Cariama cristata | reverse complement strand
TAATCAAATTATATAGATGTAATACATCTTTATATATATATAACTTTATATACATTTTGGTTTGGTTTTCTTTTTTCCCACACAAAACCTTTGTATCTTTATAGGAAACAGAATAAACAAATGAGGGAAATATCTACACAGTAAATTCTTAAAATTTGCCCAGTACCTGCAAACTCTTGTCAAGGTTTTGTTTCAAGTAACACCTATGTACCTCAGACAGCTCCTTAGAAGCAACCGAGGGCATTTATCCTGAGGCATACTGCTTCAGACCAGCATAAACACCAGTGGGGTGCTGACCCCAGGCCCCTGACAGCAGTAGCTGCCATTTCTCGAGGTATGTAATCTGTTTGCCTACCACTCTTATTTAGTAATTTCAGCAATTCTGATGCCTAAGTTTGCCTTCAGAGCAAATCAGAGCATGGTGGGAGGCCGGGTTATGACTTCATTTGAACATTTTCTCTTGGGAGCAAATTAGTACTCAAGCCAGTGCAGAAGGGTGCCATTTGGGTAATCTTGGTGCAGGACTGTTAACAGAGTATAGGGAGTTCGTATTCTCTTCCTGAACAACCATTTAACAACAGTATAATTTTCTGCCACTATTTTCACATATGTATATACCCGGGTTCATTTTGCATTTGTTGTTGGTAAGATGCCAGATTCCAGTCTCACTTAAAATAGATGTAGAGTCAAAGCAACTCTGTTATCTAAAGATGTCTGCCAAGAACAGAGACAGTGAAGACATTTTAAAAAGAAATAATGGAGTAGGTTATAGCCATTGGGATGCCGATATCTCTGTTTTTCCATGGTTTGCATCTGTTAGTAATGTTCCCTTCAGGCTGAGTACTCAAAATATACCCCCTGACTGCTGTAGAACACTGTTGCAGAAAAATGGTGTTAATACTTCATGTAATGTAAAACTTACATTGGGCCCTAAGATACAGTTTTACAGGGTTGTAAAAATTGATCTCTTTGCTGCTGTATGAAAAGCCAGTGGTTTTGAGTGATTGCTGCGTATCTTCACAATATGAAAAGGAATGAGGCCAAAAGCCAAGAGTTTTTGTCCTTCGGGAAGTGCTGTAAGGGTCCCGTGCTATGAAAGTGAGAGTGTTACTGTTGATTTCGGCAAGTACAAGCTCAGGTTGACTTAAGCTCATTATTGCTTTTATAAGGGAAAGAAATATTTTAAAAATGGTTAAGGAAGGCTGATAACCCATTCATTCATCAGTCTTTGTATAAAAAATCATGATGCTGGAGCTGCAAACATAGATTTGGTATCATTTGTTAATACAGGGTTTGATCCTGCACTGGGAGCATTTACTTGTGTTCATTTGTGAAACTTTCTGCATGAAGTGGGACTACAAGGTTGAAAACCTTATTTCTGAGGATTTTTAATAGTTTTTTTTTATACACGTGAGCTACTAAACACCCAGGATGCTGTTTCTAGAGACACTTTTTTTAAAGTATCAAATTAAAAGTCTCCGTGATGGATGCTGTTGATGGAATTAAGACACATTGAAAATGCAGGACTTTAAGAAATCTCTTTAAGAGACTTTAAAAGAAATGACTAGGTACGTTTCTTTTGTTGAGTTATCTTTTTTCAATAAAAAGGTATTACAGCTGATTTTGTGCTAGCAATTGGTGCATTATGCCATTATGCCTCGTTCCTCTTATATGTGAAAGTCTGGCTTCACGTGTTTTCATTTTTCAGTTTTTATTGATTTTGTTTACTATTTTGTACTTTTTTGGTTTGGGTTTTGTTTTTGTTTTCCTAATGCAAAGTGCAAAAGATTTAATTTTGCATCTCTCTGTCTTTTGGAAAGTACGCTGTGGATCAAGGGAAATGTTAGGCATGAGAACCAGAGAATAGCTAAGGATAGAGATTAAAGACATGAACAACATTATATTATAACATTTTCAGAGCACTCTGGACTAAAAGCAACGCCTTCCAAAACAATCACCACAGTTTTCCATACCTAAATATTTGCACATATCAATAATATACCATATACTTGTCTTAACAGTATGGATGTAACACCAGTCTACCATATGCAATATTCTCTCTGGAACAGAATATTTCCTTGGAATATCCTGCTCTTTTTGACACCTCAGTTTTAAGTTTTTCTATAACTTGATCTGAAAATGATGACCAGCTTGAAATCTGTGTAACTTGAAGGCTTTATCAGTAAAGCCCAGCAGAGTTATATTTTTCTGTGACTGTGATGTTGAAACCTGGTGAAAATCAATTTTTCCTTTTGCTGAATGGTATATTTGAAGCATTTAAAAAAGGTGAATGAGTGTGCTGAGGGCCTGTCATTCTCGAAGTACTTTCTTATGCAGCTTGTGTAGGTACATCTGCCTGTTAGCCCTGGGAGGCTCTGTGTGTTTGATGCATTGGATG
>NW_009607492.1:0-9653 GCF_000690535.1 Cariama cristata | reverse complement strand
AGCAGGAAGGAGAAAAAGAAGGGATGAGGTATATCAGAAAGAAAGTTGATAGCAAATGGTGTTTTGAACAGCCTGTATCCCCCAGTGTAATATACTATGGAAATAATGATTCTGACAAGTGATGCTTCTTTGTAACCTGAAGTGATACAGTAGGGATTATGCACGTTCAAGTCATTCAGGACTGGATACTTAGTTGTCTAGAAATGCTGTAAGAAGTGTCTTTATCACTAACAACTTTGTTATAGATGCAGTGGCAAGAACTAGATTACTAAAAGAAAAACATACCTGAAATAGTTGTTTACTATTATTATTATCATCATCATCTTGGTTTAGCTAACAATGGTGAACAAAAATGATATTTTAAAATCTGTTTTTATAGAGTTATTTTTTTGTGTGTGTGATTTAATACCATATTTTATCTTGTATTTAGGGATGACTTATATGCTTTAATTCATTTTCAAGCTTTCAGAACCATAAATAGGTTGTTAATTAATTAACATGGTGGGCTAAAGGTTTAAAAGGAGGTGTCAGGAAGCCAGAACAAGTAAAACATGAACGCAAAACAGTCTTTAAGAGAGACACAGAGGGAATACGGAGGAAATTATTATACTAGAATAAAGAACAAAATGTTTCTGACTCTTGTTAAGCACAGATCAAGAAATGCAACCCAAAAGGCAGGATAAAGATAACATATACATCAGGCCTCTCACGTCAATAGATTGGCTTACATGGCTGCTCTAGTTTACAGAGATTTCCTTGCAGTAACAACAGACTGGGGTACCTTGCCCGAGGAGGATACTCTGGCTTCAACCGATGATTCCCTTCTTCCCCGAACAAACGTGGGGACACAAAATAAACTTAGGTAACTTACTGTATTGTAGGAATATAATGTGATATGGGAATTATATACAGTATAAGTGTCTTCAGAGCAGCCAACATATACAGTCTGCAGGGTTGGGCTTTCTCTTCTTCCTCATGTGGTTCTTCTAGCAATGAAAAGTAGCACAACATTTATTTTTTTTTTGGGGGGGGGGAAGCCAAAACACAAACAAAAAACCCCAAAACTAAAACTGGCTTTTAATCTGACCATTCTTGAATGAAAAGACTACTAATTGACAGGAAATATATTTAAGACTGCATTTATTTAAGAGTTTTGAATGCTATCTTGCAGTGTTGATAAATCACTGAGATTTTGTTTTGAATGGAAGTTCCTTAAGAATGGAATATGCCTGTTTGTAGTATGCTTTATACAGATGTTAAATAGGAATCTCACATCGTATATTTCATTTCCCCAATTAAAATCTTCCACCTTCTCTGTTCTTCCTTCTTTGCATTGCTGTTCCTTCTCCACATATGCAGAGTTAACTAGGAGGAAGCGAGTTCATTTAGCTTCACTGCTTAAAAAAAATGAATGCTATGACCAACGTAATGAAAAAATTTGATAAGCTAAAACAAAAGGCAGCAAATGATGAGAAAGAACTCCAGTGACCTAAGTAATATAAAATTGTTTTGTGATAAGTATGAACATTAACAATTTTAGACATCTAAAAATGTAAAGTTAACAATTTGGAAACATCTGGATGAGATAGAACATTATACATGGAACATAATGACCTCTCTGAAATTCAGCCAGGATGCTGTGGTACTGATTTAGACAAAGAAGACAACTAGTTAATGACAGCAAAGAAAACTAGACAGAGTAAATTAGTTTGCTGCATTCCAGACTCTTAGCTACAAAAAAGAATGTATTACACTAATTAGAGAGTGAAAATACTCTAAGCTTTTAGAAAGAGAATGCAAGAAGAGCAAAATAGAGTGATCCTGGTTTTGGAATGGTGTATCAATCCATGGTGTTTGTATAATACAATTTTAAGATTTTATCAGTTAGGCAGCCTACATTAAGGGGTCTTCAACTTTGATTATATTGATGATATACAACATAATAGTTGCTAATGAAAATTATCATGCATGGCTTCAATCCTTAATTTTCATGGAGTCTTGAAGCCTCTAATGAAATGTAAATAAATTTAATTTAAAAACCTACATGAATATACATGTTGTAATAAAAAAGGTTAGAAACTTCACAATTTAAATAAGAAGTTAACAATCAAATTTTAAGTTTTTTAGAGGATTGTTGTCTTGATTGTGCTACAGATATTTTTACTTTATTGTTATATTTTTATCCTTAATGCTACAGGAGCTTGCATTCTAGCTGTTTTATTTCTATGTTCTTTAAATTAAATAAAGTGAAGTTCACTTGCTTGCTGCATGGCGTGAGAATCAAATTTTACCTGAATGCCATACATCATTTTACGTAGTCAAAGCTTTATATACAGTTCTGAAATAAGGTGGTGTTTTTTTTTTTTTTAACCTAGAAAAAGATTTAAAATTTTCAGAATTTTTTTTCAAACAGCTGTTCAAGTATAGAATCAGTAGTGGATTCTATACTTGAAAAAGATATAAAAAACTTTATTTCTAATTTTAATTTCCTTTCATGTGTCTGAATCTGCTCTCCAAATATTCCCAAGTTCCTGTACACATAAATGTCATTTTGCTTTTAACTGTAGGGAGCTGAGGATCAGGTCCTCTCTTTATTTATCTGTTACATGAACAGTATTACACCCTTGAATTATATCCATTGAATTGAAAGAAAACAAGATCCAGTTCTACATTGTTTCAATGTCATAGTTGTATTCTAAAGAGCCATGGTTTTACTGGAGTTCTGTGCTACATTCGTATAGGCAGTATGTATGTTTGAGGAGAAGTGTGATGTTTGGCCTCCTTTGGAACTGCACATCAGCAGAAAATCTGCCATCTTTCTTTTTTGTTAAACATGAGATAAGCTGATAAAGCAAGTTACTTTTTCAGTCTCTCTCATTTTATTACATTATCTCTTAAACAATTTTAAATTAGAGTCAATGGCTTTATAATGCTTGTACTTTTTTTTTAATTTCGAAAGGTGCTTGTTTGTGGGTGAGGTTTATTAGGAAACCGTGTGTATGTGTAAATGCATGCATGCATATGTGCATGTATGTATGTCTCTCTGGAGTGAGGTGGAGGAAGAGAGTGCCCCTTTATTTCATAAGATCTATTTCTTGAATTGTCTCACACTTTCAAAATTGCCAAGACCAAATATGGAAACTTCAGCTCTAAAGAGAGAATGTCCTGGAAAGGTTTGAACCAATGAAAAAGAGGGAGTTTAGTCTCTTAACAAACTTGTTTTCATCACCAATGTCATGTCGTAATCAGATAGTGTGACAGATTATTTTTTAAGCAGAATTGGAATCAGTTATATCAAATCAGCCTAAAATGTGATTTTGTTTCTAAAACATTATTTTTCTTTTTATACACATTTCAGAAACATATGCAATAAATATTTAGACTCTTAATTTACTACACATCAATCTAAAAATCTACTTTGCTATCTTAATCAGAATTAATTTGCTTAATTGTTATGCCTATCCCATCAATCTCAGTTTTGCACTAACCTGAACAATGCTACTTTTTGCTGTTTGCACTTTAATCTGATTTCCATTCTGAGTTTATGAACAGTAATAGAGTCCTGCTTGAATATTCATTAGCTTTGAATTGTGAGCTCTATGAAAAGGTGCTTTCTTTTACCTTAATGAAAGTGGCTCAGCATGGGACGGATCAGTAATGACATTTGATTTTAGGCATCCAACAAATTTGCTTTTTATTTATTGACACGTCTTGTCCAAACAGCTCCCTCGCAAGTTAGTGGAGTAATGAAAGAGAGAGTGCTGCAGAGGAGCGTGGAGCTTTCCTGGCAGGAACCAGAACATCCCAATGGAGTCATTACTGAATATGAAATCAAGTATTATGAGAAAGTAAGTGCTAAGATTATCTGTAATGTACAAGAATGTACTGTTCGCTTCGTGTTGGCTTGCTGTGTTGTGGAACAATGTTAAAGCCATCAGCTACCCTGTCTCTTCAAAGTCACAGTCATTTTGCTCATTTTTAATAACTAGCAAATCCCTGCAATTATTATTGCTATCATATGTCTCATATATTGTATTTTGGTATCCCAAAAATAAAATATTCACTTGAAATCTGCCTTTTTTTCCACTTTTTTTTTTCCCATTGCTAAGTTGAACTTGGATATTTTACCGTGATATTTGTCATTTTCCTGTGTCTTCTACATAGTGTTTAAAGCTTGTTTCATTTCCTTCTGTGTCACTGTAATTCCAGTCTTGAGAAGATATATCAAATACAGCTCTTTACTGCATTTGGTATTTCCTTATGAGCTGGGCAGATTTGACTTGATGTCTGAAAACTTCCAAAGCACTTTCTACAGTTTCAGCTGATTTGTCCTTTTAAAAAGTCCCAGCATTGTGAAATTTATTTTTCACTTGTTCTCTCAACGCAGTGATGAATTGAAGGCTGCTTTTCAATAGTAGATGAAGTGATCTCTGTTTCTGGTAGAGTGAAATTGCAATCTTATTGATGTCAGTCGGAGTTTTACCATTCATTTCAGCGTGTCTAGGGCTTCATTCATGATAACTTTGAAGTACTCCAGAATAAAAAAAATTCTGACAACCGTAAGCTGGATGAAAGCAGAGTGAAGGCAGGTTGTGCCACTATATGTTTGTTACGGGACCCAGACTAAGTGTGGCTCCTCCAGATTCCCTGGGAAATTTGCTGCAGCACGTAACATATTCCGAATTTTTGTAAAACATTCTGGGAGAAAAAAAAAAGAATTAAAATGTAAATAAATGAACAAAGGAGCTCCTTTGTGATCACTTGTGAAGACATTTCATCTTTGCAAACAAGGTAATAGTACCTCTATATCAAAATGAGCATGTCAGCTTACTAGGTAACGTAGAATTAGGTAAATTCAGACCAGATTTGATCTAATATCAAGTGTCACATCTAATTTTCAGTGCTGAATTACACAAATATACTTATCAAAAGATCTTTATATGATTTGGGCAGGGAATAAAATGTTTATTTGTTGATGCTAACTCCCACTTTAAGTTGTTCACTTTAATCACTCTTATAATTTACCACATATGTACAGATAGCTAAACATTTTTTTTTACAAATTTTTATTGATTTTAGCAGGTAATTTTTGTTCCTCCAGCATATGTGTGTGCACACACACACAAATAAAGCCCATACATTAAAAAAAAAAATTACATATTTACCAAAGGCAAAACTGTTCTCTGCACCAAAAAAAAATCAAAAAAAAACCCTACAAACAAAAAACCTTGGCTTTTTTCAATATGTAGAGTAGTTTTTAATCTGTTAAAATAAAATAAATTATGTAAATACATAGTGGAAAATGACAGAAAAATTATCAAGATGCTAGACTTTTTGTGTAAAAATAGCTTTTAGAAAATGACTTTTTTTATTTTCCCTATATATTCAAGTTAATTTAAGTAAGCAGCAGAATTTCATTGCCAGTTTCCTATGTTTGCAAAGACAAGAACTGATACTAAAATTCTTCTGTAATGGAAGGAAACCTACCAGTATACTTCTTACAGTGAAATTAATAAGAGAATAAGCAGCTCATCCTACAAACAATCACAGATAAACTGGACTATATACCTTTAATTCAGTGAGGCAATTTTAACATAAATACTTAAATGCTTGTCTTCCTTCCAAAATAATGCAGTTCATCTTGAAAAGTACTTCATAAGCTTCTTGCTCAGAACAAGAGAGGCAGTTTAAATTTTGTTCCATTAGTTTAAAAGGAAAAAAAAAAAAAAAAAAGATCTGAACTTTCAGCTCCTTTTAGAGCCAAATTGAATCAAACATTTTTGTGGTTCTGAAATATTCTGATAAGTGTTTTTTTCGCCTCTCACTTCTGGCTAGAACTGGAATGGAAACTGCCTGAAATCTCCCAAGTAAGCCTGTCCTGTGAGATTTCTAGTGCAGGTTATTTTTATTTCTTTGTTACTTATTTCTTTTGAATGCAAGAACTGTTGGCAATTCAAATAAGCTTCATTTATGCATCAAAACCCAAACTCTTGAAATTCCACTGTGGCTTACAGTCCTGAACCTGACTGTTTATGGTTTCCTTACACTTGTTTCTCATCTCTCAAGCATTCCTGTTCTTTCTCACATACCAACATACATTCCACCATGGTCCTCACTTACAGATGATTTAAACCCTCTTGGAGAAGATATGAAAAATTGTTACTAGCCAAGCTGGCGGGCTTGCTCAAATGACAGACTGGGCAAGACCCAGGAGAAGCCATTACTGAATCTCAGAAAAGAAATCATGTATGTTTTATTTAACCCTGTGTTTCAGCAAAAGCCTTTGCTGCTTTACTGACTGCAAAGGGGAAGGTTCTCTGTCACTTTTAGCTGGCGAAGTACTATTGAAATGAGTTACAGATTTATTCCTTCCCTCTGTATCTGTCTCATTAGCACTGCCTCGTACTGCTCACGCTTCTCTGGTCATGTGGTGCATTCAGATGGTTAGTTAATTCATCTCTTCTGCCCTTCAAATCAGGGTTGCATCTGCCACTGAAAATCAACAGGGCTGCACATATCTATGCTGAAAGATAATCTGGATCAGTAAATGCGATGAATAAGTAGAGCTTTTTGAATACTGTAATGATCTGTGAAACAGCTTTTGTAGTATTTGAAAGTGAGTTGTTACTCATAGTGTTTGTAATCTTACAGTTTCAAATACTGAGCTGCTTTTCCTGGGCTCTTCTTGATGCCATAGAGTCAAAACCTGAGAAAAGACTAAAAGCCAGAGAAAAAAAAAATAAGTGAGTTAAGGACGTCAGAATTTGGTGGAAAATCCAGCCAGTTATACATTGGCAGTATTGTATTTTTTAAAGGTATTGGTAGAAGATAACACGAGAAGGTATTCTGACCATGAAAGAACAGATTTCCCTGTCCTTGAACTGTTTAGACCCCGCAGATCACCCTGGAAAGCTGCGGTCAAGCTATTTTCTCATTAAAATTTCACAAAATGTAATCAGAGCCAAAGAAGCAATCATTTTATGTCTGGATGTTTTATGAGTAACAACATGAGCATCCCATTTAAATTTTATGTTACACTTAGAGCTCCTCATTGCATTGACAGTGTTTTGTAATACTCCGCCGAGTATGCTTTATTTTTTATGTTGGGAAAAAAAGCATTCAACAAATTGAAATAAACGTCAGTTGCTGATGTGCAACTGTGATAAAATCTGACCTGTAAATGCCATTTAATCTTTTGTCTTATTGTTTCCAGGATCAAAGGGAGAGGACCTATTCAACAGTGAAAACCAAGTCCACTTCAGCTTCTATTAATAACCTAAAGCCAGGAACAGTGTATGTTTTCCAGATTCGTGCTTTTACTGCTGCTGGTTATGGAAATTACAGCCCCAGACTGGATGTTGCCACACTAGAAGAAGCCACAGGTAAACAATTAGATTTATACAAAATTAACACTTTCAGTAGAAGTAGTAAGTAAAGCAAGAAAGGAAGGAGTCATAGGCAATATTATTACAACTAGAAAGAATGAAGTTCTACATTAAGGTGGATTTTTGTCACTGTATTTTGAAGAATGATCTTCAATTAGTTGTTTTAGCATAGAACTACAAATTACACTCTTATGATTAGATGGAGATGATTTGTAACGTATCAGGTTGTTCTCCTCTAATGTCCTTCTAACACAAAGAAAAATATATTTTTTCATATTGTCCCCACAAGAGAAGTGAGTAGTGATGAGCTGAATAACTCTATTAAATTCTTCTGTAACTGAGGAGAGGAGGGAAGAGGAGAGCCCACAGAGGCTTCTCAAGGTCATTTTTTCCTTTTTTGATTTCCAGAAAAAACTCTTTATACTTTTGTTTATGTCTGTGTCTTGTTTAAGCTGTATGTCCATCCTTGGTGTCTTTTGAGATCATTGGCTAATTTCAACTTGGTTTAGTAAAGAAACAGAGGTCTCAAAGATGCTAAGTTACTTTAAGGCTCAGGTAGTGTGTTGTAAGCTGTGTAAAGCAAAACAACCTCTCAAAAGCCCTCACAATGGAAAGTATGAAACTGCAGTACAAGCTTTCTCAGTTAACATACATCACAGATTCTGGCTGTGACATCTCGCTGTTTGGGAGAGCTTGCTCTTTCCTTGATGCTGAAACCAATCTTGTGCCCTCATTTGTCTAAAAATCACACTGATGCCTTTTTTCCTCACCAATGTAGATATGTGCATGCATGCTTAGAGAAAATCTTCCACATTTTGGGTCTTCAGAAAAAGACTCTTCCGTCGCTGAGTCCTGGCATCTGTGAGCCCATTCACAGGAGCTCCCTGGGTCCCTGGCAGCTTCACCGCTCTCTCACAGACCCAAATTTGGTTACTCTGCTTTGGGTCATTTGCTTGAAGTTGACCTGCCTGACAGCAGGTCAACCAAGTTTGGAGCTGAGAATACATAGCCTACAGGTTCAAAGGATATGAATGCCAACTGTGCTCTCTGCGTCCTATGCAGCGTATCTAAGGTTGCAGACACACTCTATTGCATCGTATTAATTGCAGCCAGGTGTTGCCTGAACAATTTGTGGGTGTTCTTAAAACACAGCAGTTAGGTCTTGATTCTACCTTGGTTCCACACAGAATGTGAAAACTATCAATAATGAATAATACCACATAGCTAATAGACATAATTGAAATAGTAATTATCATAATAGCAGCAATAAACTGTTATTACTAATATTATTAGCTCTGTGTCTGATAGCATGCTTTCCATCCGTAGAGTTTTACTTTAGAAAGAGTCAGTAGCGAAATCTCCATTTTGCAGAATGGGAACATGAAGTACAGGCAGAAGTAATTTCTTATTTTGAGTATATTTCTGGAAAACAAATTAAAAGTCTGTCATAATCTGTCATAAGTTTCTGCTAATTAGCTGATCTATTGTCCATAGTGGTTTAAAGTTAGTAGACCAAAATATTTCCCCACCATTTCCTTAAGTACCTGAGTATTTTTAATATGCTGAATGTAAGGATACTGGTAGCTGCTAAGATTAGCAAAGGTAATTTCAGAGGTAAACAGTCTTGGCTGGAGTTTGGTCAACATATGGAAGCTTAGGAAATCCTAGAATAAATGCATCACTGACCATGCTTAAGTACCCTTTTTGTGACTCGGGGGATGAAAAACCACGTATAAACCAGCGACACACTTGGCCAGAACGCACAGCAGATTTTTCTCTTATGACAGACCAGCTTTGTATTTTGACATGCCATATAAAATATCCTGTGCTTTCATTAAAAAAATTTTAAAAGTGGCATATTATAGAATATAATTCCCATCAAGGTTGTGCATCCACAATTTTCCATATGCAATTTTCAGAAATAATTAGAATGTTGGTAAAAAGATAGTAAATTCCATTATATTCTTTTAGAAATGTTTTACACAAATAGATTTGTTTCTCATATTTTATTTATAGTTTTGTGAGACCTTGCAGGCTAATCAAGTTAGTCTTTTGTTAACATTTTAAAGGAAGACCTTTATTGAATCATTTTTAGGAAATGTACCTCAAGTGAAGTACTGTACAGGTGAACAGTAAACCAGTGTTATGCTACAGTTTAGAAGCATTGTCTTCTCATTATTCCAGTGGATTTCTGAATGCAGTGTTTAAATGTGTCAAAGTATTTTAAGAATATATATAGTGAGAGAATATAAATATAAATATATATAT
>NW_009607491.1:0-16153 GCF_000690535.1 Cariama cristata | reverse complement strand
TCCTTCTCCTCAGGGCTGCTCTCAATAACCTCTCTCAAGTAATCCACGCATCCAGAATTTTATGCTGCTGCTTGTGTGCCCCGGTGCCTAGAAGAGCTAGCGTGACTCATGGGATATGGAAAAGAGCAAGGGAAGGTTAGCATCTCAAAATACAAACGTGAGGCTGAATCCCTCTACCAGCACATTGCTCTTTTATCTATGTTTCTCTCCTGAATTTACAGGGCTTTGGGAGAAGCTGCCCTCCCTGAATCCAGATACAAACACTGCTGATCAAACAGAAAATTCCCAAGTTTTTATGACTCAGAAGGTCTTCCAGAAACATTTTCAAGTGGAAAATTCGGTTCCTGCACAACTGAAAATTTCCATGATGAAATTTCAATTTTGAGGGGGGCAGGGAAGTTATCTTCTCTAACCATTTTCAAGAAACTGCATTCTAGGATTTAATGGATCCTCAGGGCCAAGACTGAAGATAGGAGTCTTGAGGTCCCTTGCTTATTAGTAACTTGGTTGGTGGGTTTATGGAGAATGAGATTTTCAAACTGCATATGAATCTGTCCATGTAGCCCAGGGTTTTGCAACTTCTCAAGTCTGCAGGTTGCGAGCTCCAGAACCCACACTGCCTTGTTTTGTTTCCAGAGAAGAGGTCAGATCCTCAAGAGCCAGTAAAACTTTTTAGCTTTTCCTTTCAAAATATTTTCTCTAAATAGTATTTTCAATGTAAATATTTAGTCTCAGATTTTGTCATGGAAGGGCAGCCCTGTTTCTGCCCACCTCTAGGTTTAAGTAAGTTAAAATAGTTCTGTAACTTTCAGATACAAGACCTGGAACACATTTTGGAGGATATTACTGAAAATGAGAACAAAGCACAGACTCTACACAACTGGCTGGAAGCTCAGAGTGATCGACTGAGATCTTTACAAATGCCAGCAAGTCTGATCTCTGCGCAGAACACATTAGATGATTGCAAGGTAAAGCACTATACGTGTGATATTATTGTAAAAAACATACTAGCACTTCGCTGAATGTGCCACACTAAAGAACTGCACAGATATTAACAGAAAAAATGTAAAGGAAGTTGCCATTTCCTAGGAGAATACTACAATGTAGTTTTAATTAAAGCATGTTAGGTTCAGGTGATAAAGAGCCAGATCCACTTTTAATGTGAATTGCTATTTTATGTGTTTTTTCCTCCAATTGAAGATGCATCTGCTGCTGTTCCATGGTATTTGGAGTGTTGTGCAGCAATATTGTAGATCTTATTCTGAGATGCCTCCAAAAGAAGTTCTTAGTTCAGCACAGCCATGGCAAAAGCTATCAATTCCATTAGTTTGAAGAGCTCTGTGGTGGAAGTGTCATGGAAACTACACAGTCCCATTTGGAAAAATAGCACTGCCTGCCCTAGAATGTAGTCTGTCTGCACCAGCCTCAGGAATCTAAGTGTGCTTTGGTTTTGTTGTGTTTTTCTAGGCATCAGCTCCCTCAAAATTAGTCCAGGTACAGCCAGCTAATAATTGGTTTCTATTACTCTGACATTCTGCTGTTTTCATTCAGTACAGTGTTCCCTCTCTATTTTTTAACATGGAATATTTGTTCTTTCATTGCCATGGTTACGTGTCTCTCTCTTGTAGTAGGCTGCTTTTATTGCCTAGAGTGCTTTGTTACACACCCAGTTACTTGTCTGAGTGAAGTACTCTGAAACATATCAAGGGGCCAGAATGGAAGAAAGACACAGGATATCTTTGACTAAAACCCTAACCGGCTCACAGTGCTAAGATGCAGGTGGCTAAAATGTTTCATTAAATTTAATTTGCTCAATAAAAATGAGGTCCAAATTTGAAAATGTTTTGGGGGCCAGTAAGCGGGAAGGAATAAAGGTCATGGCTTTAAGCGTAGTATTTATAGGAAGATATTATGGCCCATTGTGTCTATGGATATTTGCTCATGTGTGGAGAACTTATTGCTGAGCTTTCCCCAGCATGTCAAGACGAGCTTATAATCTTGCTGATTGTGTTAGTGGGGATCTTATTCTCCCAGGCATTTCCATTGATTTCAGTGGGGTTTCTCCCATGGGAGAAAGCCTCTGATAAGAGGAAAAGCTGAAAATAACTTTGTAGAAGTTGTTAGGATGTCAGGGATTCTTACATTGCAAAATCTGTTCCTATCTTACTTTTGTCTGCTGGAGCAGAGGAGGACCTGAATGCTAACCTGCCCAAGGAAAAGTTTAGCCACATTAATAGGAAAACTTTTTGCATCTGGAGAGGTACAAAGAGGCCTGCGTGATGGCTGAGGAATTAGCTCCTGATTTCCTTCCCAAGCATGATGTTCAGTGCTCATGCCGACACTAAATGGACTGATTCTAGCTCTACCTGCAGGAGACTGTCTAAAGCAGCCACTGTCACTTTGAATTCCTGTAAAGCAGTTGTTCTGTATCAGAGTTGAAATGGTGGTGGTGGTGCACGGCTGAAGAATTACACAGAATTGTTTTTAAAGAAAGAATGTTTATCTAAGCTCCTCACACAGAAAGTTTTTTTCTATGGTCTTGTTGAAATATCTTATTTATCTTCCTTTTTTTTTTTTCTTTTAGGAGCTAGAAAATCAACTCACAACTAAATTCAAAACTCTTGATGAGCTCAAACAGAGTTTGGCTTTGAACAGTAGTGCAGAACAAACCCCAGAAGCTCTGTCTCTCAGGATAGCTGAGCTGTGTGAAATGATGGACAACATTGTAAGCCAGGTAAAAGCTTTGTTTGCATTCAGATTTCCTTCACTACATGTTCTTACCACTAGTGTTATTAATCTTCTTCATGGGATGGCAGGAGCTGGTACAAAAAAGATGCAAAGTGTTCCTTAATCTTAACCTTCCTAAGAACTTACTTTTAAGTCTTTACCATAAAGTTGAGAGAGGAGAAAAAAGTCTGATCTCAAAGTAGCTTGAATACAGGGAGAGGAGGGACAGAACCCCATCTGCACTTTAAGAAAATAAAGAAATAGCACTGCTATTTTTCTGTCAAGTTGAAAACGGAAACCTTAAACTCTCTTACTCAATCTTCTTCTCTCTCATACCCTGGTGTTTCTCCCCTGTAGTACACTGGCAGAAGCTGCCTACTCCTGCCCTGTTCTCACTGCAGCTTTTCCATCTCCCAGTTACTCTTGTGTACACACTTGGATGGCTTTTGCTACCTTCAAATCCTATGTAGTTTCCAGTTGCGTCAAGGAGAGTCTGGCAGATTGGTTTCCCATGCAAATTGACTCCCCAGCAGTTTGTATTTATAGTTATATTATCTTTATACTTGGAACTGATCTGTTTTATCTAGGTGTAATTGATAGGTGCAGAAGATATAATAATGAGTAAATCTATAGATTTGAATTTGTGATAATAAGTAATTGTATACTGTAGAGGATTATACATGATGCAGTGACTGTTTTTATAGTTAAGATTCCCTTACACTTTCTATTATCAATGCTTTGTTTTTGTTCCTCAAAACTTTGTGAAACCTGAACCCTTTTGATTGAACTCTTCCACATGAGGTGTCGGTCCAGGGTGGGTCTGCTGCTTCTTGTTTTAGGTTTCAACACAAACTATGTGGCTGTTTCTTACCAAGAAAGCAGAGAAATTTTTGTGTGTGTACATGATGAAAGTTTTTCCTTCCGCTGTAGAGCTGGGGATAGAAATTGGTAGGATTGACAGCCTAGTGCATTTTTCTTCTTACAGTCACCATGGGTCACATTAATTTTAGTATTTTTATGACTTAAGTATCGAACTTACAAACTGCAGAGTGTTCTTACAGCCTAGTTGTCTGCATGTGCAATGAAACACTGAGTGCAACTTTCTTCCCATGGGTGACTGCTCTCAACAGAGTCAGGCTGTGATTTCAAATATAAGTCTAAGGAGATGTGATACCTTGATTGTATTGTCCATAGGTTGATCTCAAGACTGTGAGTCTGTGGCCTAGAGACATTTCACGAGCACAATGTCTTTCCATCTTCTTTCTGTGGGCAGTAATTAGCTGCAGGCTACAAAAAGGAATTAAGAGATTCCTCCCACCTATACCATGATTCGAATGAGAATAGGGATGATTAATCCATCAACTCATGTGTGCCTGGAACTAGGATACTAGGATACAATGATCTATGCAGTCTATTTATGGTGAACAATGATGTAGAAAAGTTTTCATCTTCCATTGTATGGATGCATAGTCAGAACTGAAATCTGGCATCTGGCTTTGCCAGGTCCCATGGGGACATGCTTGTTTGTTTGCCTGGTTTTCATGCTCTTCTCAAAGCGTCTGGTACTGGCATGTCTGAAAATAGATACTGAACTAGATGAATGTTCTGTCTAACCTAGGACATGCCTTATGTACTTACCCGATACAGAAGAATAAAAATGACAAATCACACTGGAGGAGGACTGTGGTTTTGTGTTTGCAATGTCTAGGAGTATGTGGCAAATGGGAACCATGCTTGCTCCCATATAGATTAAATGACTGTAATAATGAGAGAGACATAGAAAACAAAGAGGATATCTATCGTTTAATTTTATATGAGAATCCTGAAGTTCCTAGACTGCTATTCAGGTGGGCCTGCACTATTACAGCACGGTTAAGAGGGATGATTAACGGCTTAAGAGGGATGATAGCTCTCCAGAGTACTGTAGTAGCATCTTCTTCCATACAAAACAATTTCTGTTCTTTTCTTTAAAAGGAAACTTGATCTCTGGATCAAACTATCTACTTCCTAAGAAGATTAAGGCTCTCAACTTCCTCCCACTTCAGGTTGATTTTGGTAGGAAGGAATACGCAATTCATTATTTCAGTACTTTTAACGTTTTGGGGTGTTCTGGAGTTGTGGCTGATAGAATAGTGCTACCTTGAACTCCGGATAATTATTTTTTTTCCAGCAAATTCTTATACTTCACTCTAAATACTATTTACTGCTTAGCTTGAAGCCTGCACAATTCCTTACCAGGTAGGAAAATACTCCAACTTGTGAAATTCTTGTGGATTGTCCTGGAGTGAGCATTAAACTTAGATTTTTAGGTCAATTTAAAGGTGATTTATATGTCAGGACTTCCCAAGAAATAGTAACAAAAGTGGTTCATTTGCAGATTGCACAGTTAAAGACCTCAATGCAGTCAATACTGGAGCAGTGGAGAATGTATGATGAAGTTTATGCAGAAGTCAGCCTGATGACAACAAGATATTTGTACTGCATGGACCAGTGCAAACATTCTGTGGTGTCATTGGAAGCTTTGAAAAACCAAGTCAAAACTCTGCAGGTAAATCTAAAGAAGTTGTCTTATTTCTGTACTTCCTTCTATGACTTTAAACAAACAAACAAACTCCACTGAAAAAAAGACAGAAAAATTTATCTGAGCAACTTCCTCTTTATTATAGTGCCATGGAAGTCAGTGGATTTTATTTTTTTTACCTCCAGGGGCACTAAGGACTATTTTTAGACTTCTTACTTTATTGAGCATGTAAGTTCACCTTTGGTGCAATTTAGGCACCAAGGTTCAAGAGAGAAGTATGTGTTGGCTGATGCCATGTCTGCCTTACTGTGGGCTAGCAGAGCCTCCATTTTGGATAGCAAAAATCCCTGGATGTTTAGCACATAATAGAAGGCATCCCCATATGAAGCACCAGGTCCTCATGCTCCCTTGCACTACAGAGTCCAGATGGACATATGCAGTCCACCACCATCCCTCATGCTAATGTCTACTCAGTCCATGTCTAATCCACATGGACAGCAGGAACTTTGGCTGAAAATACAGCTGGCATAGGAAAACCTAATGCCATCGCTGTATGTGTTTGCTTAAAGGTTACTCGCCATTCAGGTGAAAGACGTTGGTTCTCAGCTCATTGGTCAAAAGGAAATTTTGGCCCTTCACTTGTGTTTCCCAGAGAAATGCCCTGCCATAAGGCTGTAGCATAACCTGGAAGGAGATGCCTGTGCATCGATGCTGGGACTCAGTGCAGAAGTGAAGGAGACCTGGGAGAAAATTGGTGAGGGGACGATGTTTCTAGATCTGTGATTTGAACGCTCCTGTTGGGGTACTATGTCCCAGCCACTGTGCCAGTGACCACTGACACATGTTGGATTAAAGCATTATTTTCATTAAGGCATCTTTCCACGTATAAACAGCACTGGAGTCAAGGTCCAGGACCCAGGATTCCCCTTCTCAAAAGCCGTGGCATGGGCTGGGGTGCAGCAGCCCTGGGGCAGAGCAGAGGGATCCCCAAGCCTGGCGTTTCTGATTGCTCCAGTGCAAAGTCAACTGTTCAGTTGCCCTCCAGAGAGCTGGAGTTTCCTGTGTAGCCTCTGACTGAGGCTGCTCTGGATCATCCTGCTGCTCTGCTTGGCTATTAGAGAGTCTAAGTCGGGCATCTAGAGTAGGCAGTCAGGCTGGCCCAGGGTCTGAATGTTTTACAGGTATGGCTAAAATCCCCTTACCTGGCTTTAAACGAGTGCTGAAAGGCTGTGCAAACACTCCCTGAAGAAGGCCTGTTTTGGTTTATTTCCAAGTTATATCAGAAGTGGTGCAGCCAGACTGAGGCTGTGAAGCCCGTGTATGTGTCTCTCGGCAGTAAAGCATGCATAAGCACTTTCCACCCTCACCTGGGGACACGTAATAAACGGAAGGAACTGGGCCCCATCTTACCTCCTTCCTTCCATCACCCTCTTTACTTTTAATCTGGATCAGTTCACGAATACAATCCATGGCAGGGTTCTGTGATTGCCTATGTCAGGAGCAGAAACACGCAGCTAGGGACAGGAGTTGTCAAGCCAGCTTTGCTGGCAGTAGAAATTTCCCTGAAGCAGTAGCTTAAAATAAAAACATTTTTGGTTTCTAGTGAATTAATTTAATCAGCTCAAGGCTGTGGGTTTGTTAAATGAGCTAGTTCTTTAAGAGCAAATAATAGGCCTTCTGAATGATTTTTTAACTTGGACCATTTCACCTCTCTTTTAGCTTCCTAATTTGTAGGATCAGGTGTTACATTTTTCACAAACATTTTAATCTGTGCTGCAAACGTGGCGTTATTGCTGCTCTATCCCTACCAATCTTTAGGGAAAGCTATACTTAGGTCATTCATCTCCATAACTGATTACAATAATCCATTTTGCAGTCTCTTCAAGATGAATCAGAGAACAGTGAAGAAAGTTGGGCCAAGCTCCAGGCTGCTGCCAGTAACCTGAAGAAGAACTGCTCTCCCTTCTTTGCAGAAATTATTGAACAGAAGTGCACAGAGGCACACGCTAGGTAAGCTCGCAAAAAAGACCCTCAGTTATTAGTATTAAAAAAAAAATGTTACTGAGGCAGGACTTGAACATCTGTCAGATTTTTAAATCCATATTAATACAACTCACCTAAGGGTACCTCTGTGAGGAGTAGCTGATACTAACTTTTTTGTGATGGATCATGGAACACAAAATGGTGCTGTCAGTGGGCTTTCAGTAAAATGGGTATGAATACAAAGAAAATCCCACAGGAATCCTACACCAAATCGTATTCTGGAGGAGAATCTACTAGGAAAATGCTCTTACCCTTTGATATGTTGGCAGGTGGAACTCGGTCAATGAAGACATCACCGATCAATTGCAGGCAGCGCAAGCAACCCTGCAGCTTTGGGAGCCCTTTGATACTTCATGCACTGAGACAGCAGCCAAGTTAGAACAGCACAAAGAGCAGTGTGCTCAGCTCTTGGATGCTCACATACCTGAGGATAACATGACAGAAACCCTAAAGCAGAGGATACAGGATATAAAGGTACATGAATATGTTTCTACTGCCTGGTACAAACCAGGATTTATTTTTGAGAAACAAATCAAAAGAATGCCTTCTTCCCCACTTCTCCCCCAAATCCAGTCAGTGGAAAACATAAAATCTGTGGGTTTTTTCCATTAACAGGCACCTTTGTATTTCCTTTAAATACTTTGACCAGATCCTGAGACCAAACCAAGCTGGAGTTAGTGTAGGATAAGAAGAGAGCAGAAAGAAGCAATCGTGTTCCATCTCTGCCCCTTTCTGCTCTATACAAAGAATCAGGCCTGTGTTGGAAGAAATCATTAAACCAAAAATTATTTACTTTATGGGACACTGCTTGGGAGGAGAAAATATCTACTTGAACAACAGCTAGGGAAAAAAAAGATCAGTTCTCCAGAACACAAGACTATCTTGATGTCTTCGACAGTCTTCAAATTGGTTTTATTTGGGTTTGGTACTTTTTTTGGCCTGGTATGGTAAGTTCACAGATTTCTGAGCTCATTAGATTATTCTAAATGCTTCTTACTTTAGGCAAATGAGATCTCATGCTGAGACCACAGGGTACATTAGACTCTCAGGCAGCAAAGCTGTCATTAGGTTCTGACATTTTTGGTTTCTTCAGACTGCAATAAAGAAGTATAATAATCCTTATTTCAGGACAAAGCAATGATTCATCATGCTTTATGAACCTCTAGCCACGTATTGGAAGAAGTCCAAAGTACTCCATTTTGCATGTGGCCAATTAAGAAACTTTCTATTATGGGAAAGAGAACTCATATATTTCTTCCTGTGTCAGAAACAACTGAGAGCAGCAAAGCTTAGACCAAAACATTTTCACTTTCTTCTGATCTATTAATGGCTGTGACATAAATTCATTAACATGTCAGCAAAAAGGAATCACATTTTCTGGAAATTTTGGGGAAGAGTTTTACACCTACTAAGCAAGGCATGACCACTAGAGTGCCATTAGCACTGGAGATTCTGTCCTGGTACGTGTGGGTAGGACACATGGAATTTATTGTGGTTTTTTGAAAGTGGTGAGTTACAAGAATGGGGATCAGTGATATGGCATGAGAGTTACATTTATTTGAAAATACATGTGCATAACAAAACTGTATTTTAATCTCTCTAATCTTTTCGTCTAGTATATATTAGGAAAGATTATGGTTTTATGGAACTCTGTTGCCACAATAAATAAAAACAAAGTCCTATATAGAGAGTAAGAAATCAAAATGGATTATTTACTAAATGGCTGAAGTGGCAGTTTACAATATGATTCATTCCAAAGACAAGGGTCAGGAACTAAGAGCCATTTTGCTTTTTAGGGAAACATGTCTGCACTTTGCTATCAATCAGAAGTCTTTATTCATTACTCACAGAAAAGACAATATACAGTGGCAAATTCCAGGGGGGTTCACAGCTAAAAGTAACTGACAGTTGTCCAAGTCAAAAAAAAAAAAATCAAGTACGTTGAACAAGTATAAAATTACTCCCTTTGTTCGTGTACTGCCTTTCGAGTTTAATTTTATAGCATCATTTCTGTAGTAAAGGGGAACAAGTAAAACCAAAACCATAGTCCTCAGTCACTAAGGGATCCAAAGTATGGTATGTTTGGAACATAACAGCATTTCTCCTCTGCAGCATGGGCCAGTTTCTTCACCTGCTAGTGTAAATCCATTCTGTGAAGAGAGATATTCTGATTTCTCTCCTTAATTTCCTCTGTAGCAGTAGTATCCCACTGCCTGAAGTCACTGGTGCTCCACTGAACTTTGAACTGTGCCTTTCCCAGCACTAGAGTCAATGGATGCAATTCCCATTATCCTCCAAGTGAAAGACTGAAGCTTTCACCATAGCTGAATTTGGTTCCCGGAGGAGATCAACAAAAAGGGCTTAGTTACAGCAACAAAAGATACTAAATGAAAGTGGCACATGAATGATCTGATTCATTTGCTGACTTTTTTTTCTTTCCCCTTCTCACATCAGAATTTACAGCATGGCCTTCAAAACATCACAGGATGCTGTACCCAGATTTCTTTGCTGGCTGATAAGATAAAACAGCAGGCTGGGACAGCTGCACAAACCATTCTATTGGAGAAGCTGCAGCCACTCCAGAGTGCATCCTATTTGGAAAAGATGGTGCAGAGGAAGTTAGAGGAATTTGAGGTATTTTTTTGAATATTAAATTAGCTGTCAGTGTGAGGTAACTTCTTCACTACAGTCCTATAGTTCTTTAATTGAAATGAAATTTCAATAAAATAAAACTTGACAGTATGATCAGCTATGTAAAGAAATAATACATGAAGCCAGAAGGACAGATGAATGAATGGTTTCACCCTTCTTACCTGCTTGTGTTGCTCTAACAACCCTTTGTAAGTGGACCTGTTACCGTTAAGCAGTACAGGATCCTCAGATGACTGAAGGTTAGGAAATGTATTTTTCTTCTATGAACTTTGAAGTAAGTTGTAAACTTTCTTACCTCTGCCTTGGGAAAAACCTAAGGGCTTCAGATTGCTTTGATAAGAGTGCACACAATGTACCTAAAACCAAACAGAAAACTGTGGTCATTTGATGTAATTTTGAAGACCAGATTCACATCCCTGTTCAGGTAGAGTAGGGAGGGACCTGGATCCAGGTTTCCCCATATGATGCTCTGCTCACAGGAGTGATGTAGCATTGACTTCCCCTCTGCACAGGTATTCCTGACAAAACTTCCATGCAAATGTACTGCTGTACATTTACTGATGTAAAATTAGTCTGTTCCTGTGAAAAAGTCTGGTCTCGATGAATTGTTCTGTTTTAAAGTACACCAAATTCATCAAGAAATTTTCAGCCAGCTCTATTTATGACTCCATCTACCAGCACAGTTCAATGGCTGGAAGCCAGATATCTTTGTGAAGGTAACAGGTTTCTCATATTCCCTGTGAACTTCTCGCTCCACGAAATACTTCATTTCTGGGTAGTCATTTTCTCTGGTGTAACCCTATAGTATTACCACAGAACTGTATCTCTCCCCACACCAATTTTTTGCCATTCATTCCTTATAAAAATATTGCTGTTTCATTGTTCTTAGAGATGCAGAGCTTAATTCTTGCAAGAAAGAAAAAGCTTTCCCAGTGCTCTTCTCCCCGACACCCAAAAAACAACCTAGTGAATAAAAAAGTTGAATTCCAGCCCTAGTTATTTCACTCCACAGAGCTCATGTAAGCTGCATAGCCTTGGCTGTAGGCACATGGGAGCAGGCCCTGTGTGTAGCTCAAAGGAAGCTCATTTGCACAAGTTTCTTCCCTCTGATAAGCTAAGTTTTGGCTTTCCAATTTCACAATAAATCGAACAGCCCAAAGCTACAAAAAAGGTATCTCAGGTGCCTTTATTCCTTCCAGATAGATATGAATCTCTAAGGATATAGAGATTCAATTTCTTGCTCTCTGCTTTGGCTTAAATTTTCCCCTTATCCAGTGCAAAAATGGAAAAAGTTCGGTAACTGAGTTATAAATATATTGGAATTTGGATTTAACATCTGTTTGTTTTCCTGATGATACTGCTTATTGCTCCTTTTTATATACTGAATATGTCTATTAAATCATAATTAACATAAATATGCATTATTCACCCTAGTTCAATCTTTCGCAACTGGAGCATTTCAAGAATTGCCTTGAAACACTGGAGGGTCATGTCGAGAATTGCACAGTCACCTTTGATAGTCTCTGTCTAGAGGGAGAAACAGACAACTCGGAATTGCTCATGGTATGTTTAGATTCCCAAATACAAAAAGATACTACTCAGGAATTAAGTGTCAGTAGGATACCAGCTCTTGCCTACTTCAAGAAACTCTGTGTCCTAAGTATCATAGTTATGGCACTTCCCTGAGAGTAACTATAATCTCATCTAAAACACAAAAAGCAATGATTTAAGTTCATAAAAACCTCTAGATGTGCATTGCAGGCCAAATGCCTGCATGGAGGGGAGGAAAATCACATAGATTTGGGGTTGATGGCAGATCTTTTTCCTCAGCTTTGCTCTGGAGCTACCCTGTTGCCCTCAATTTAGGGTACAAAGTAAATCTGCAAGTACCAGCTCTTGAGTACGTGTTCAGAACTGTTGGAAAAGTGGCCTCCGTGTAAGGGAATTGTGACTTTTTTGTTTCCTATATTCTTTGAAGTTAACACAGAAATGTTCGGTGTTTTGGGGGTTAACATTTTGGGTGCTTGACATTCAGATGCTTCCTACAGAAGAGAATAGGCTTCTATACATCTTTGAAATGAAAGACAGGCAGTAATTTTTTCAATTAATTTGTGTTTTTTACTTCCAGAATTGCACACTGGAGCTTGCTGTACTTTCTCCAAGCATAGAGAGTTTGAATGAAGCAAGCATTAAACTGCCACTCAGTGACTTCACCCTGAAGAAAATGCAGAGCCTGACTCGGCAGTGGAGTCAGAAAATAGCAGCTGCTCTGGAATGCTGCAGGTCCGAAATGCAAACTAAAAATCACTACTAATCTTTCCTTTTCTGTGAGGAAAATCAAAACCAAATTAAAGCATGGGAAGTCATGCAATCTCTTCTCATCTGTTTCAGGGGCTTTCCCAGTTGAATTTCTGCCCTTTTAATTTACTTGATTATTCAGTGGCTATTTGTATTCCAAGTCACTTTAAACAAAAATCTGGCTGTTCATAGGTCAAGAAGGTAGCAAAGTGCCAAGCAAAACTCTACTATGTTAGTATTGCTAAGGACCACCTTAGACTGTATACAAACATATCCAGAAAAACAACCACCAACACAATAGTTTCTGATTATTTTTTTTTGTTTTACAGCATGCTTGAGGGAACTCAAAAGTTCTCTTTTCATGATGAAAAGAAATTCCTTCAGAAATGTGAGAACTGTATGAAATTCCTAGAAAAAATGAAAGAGGCCTTAAAAACAAATATTCCAGGACGGTTTGAAGAACTGCAAGAGCAACAGAGAGTATATGAGGTAAAGCTAACTCTAAAAATGGAAGTATCTTCTTGAATGGTGAAGGTGGGGGAAAATCACTAGACAATGCTATGTCTTTTGAAATTAGATCTGGACAGAGTTTTACAGAGCATTTCACTCTTGAACTGTGGCCTTGTTTTATTCAGAGGAAAATTTTGAAATGTGAAAATCCTTTTCCAAAATGGATGGATCCCTTTTTGCAGGGATCCGACCTTTAGGAGTGCATCCTCAAGTGCTGCATCATAGAAGTCCTAGATTTCTCCAACCCTGAGATTACTTGCTGGTCTACCTCTTCCAAAGCACTCAAGCTTGTGGCAACTAGCTAGGCAGTTTGCTGTTGATCTGGCAAGAACTTTACAAGTTTATGGGAGAACTGCATTTAAAACAAAATGTTTCCACAGCATATTTCCTTTTTGACCAGTTGTTAGATTTTGGTGGAAAGCTATTTTGCTGGCATTTTTCCAAACACTTGCTATTTCTTCCAGAGAGATAGTGCTTCACACGTGTATGACAATATCCGTTCAGAGGAGAAGGTACATTGCATGCTAGCAGTAGCGTGTGGATGCAATTCTAAGCAAAGTCTCTATCTATAGACTTTGTCCTCGTGGCGGAAAGATAGAAAAACAACCAAAATACAGAAAAAAAAATAATCTTGTGGTAAATGCTAAACATCATGAACTGTTAGGGTGAGATTTGTGCTGCCACAGTGGACCACAGCTTCACACTACCCAAAGTACTGTGGCAAATTCCACAGGGTGTTAAGTCTGCATGTTAGTGATATTCATTAGGGTGCACAGAAAGTTATTTTCTCTCTTTTACTTAGACCTCTCCAAATCAGTTCATTCATTGCAATGAAATTATTTATAGAATAAACTTTTCTATACCTTTTCTATGGATTTCTATGTAGATTGCATTTCTCATGGATGAGTCCAGCAAACTTGAGGCTTCAGATTATCTGTAACATAACAACTCCTGGTGGGTTCTGATATCACATATGTGCAAATTCCTCCTGGTATCCAAAAAGCGTGGAATCTTTTAGGATGCATTTGACACTAGCACTTGAAAATAATAGAGCTTTCAGCATTTATAATTAAATAAATGCTGTCACTCTAGAGGAGCAGAACCAGATTTCATACCAAAGGTTGTTCAGTGAATAGTTAAAACTGTTGCTCTCATGGTATTTTCAGATGCTGCAAACTGAGATTTCCATAAATCAGCAGATATTTAATTCTATTATTGCAAAAGTCCTACTCTCCTTGGAATCTGGAGAAGCAGAGAAAAGGTAATCTATTTATTTTTCTCCCAAAGATCTTGGTAGTTCAATGAAAATGCTCTCTTCCTTGGAGTTGGTGTTGAATCTTTGGTCTCTTGAGGACATAAACCCAAAATCTTGACTGGGTTGACTCTTTAAATAACCTCCTGGCACATTTTGCAGAAGTGTGTGGAGGTGTAATGAGAAAGAAACACATGTGCCCTGGCCAGACTGTATTTTGGATAGTAACTGCCTAACAAAAATAATTCTGCTTAACAAAAATAATTGTTTCTGAATAGGAGGCTTCCTTGTCTACTGATACCCTGCAGTTGTTGAAACTGTAACTGGTTGAGAAGCTACCTTCTGACAGAGGGTAATGAGGATGCTACATATGAAGAGTCCTTTCTTCCTAGACCTCTCTGTTTTTTAAAGTGCAGAGGTGTAAGACTATCCACATTGCCTCTGGCACACATGACAGGGCACCGAGTCATCGGCCACACAACCCAAAACATATGGTAGCTAAACCTGGGTTTTATAAGTATGATCTTACACTTTTAATCAACGTAGAGTGAGAAGCAGCAAGTAATATTTGTGAGCAGAGGTTCAAATGCCCCAGGCATTTCTGCTGCGAACAGATTATCCCTCTGCCAGAGCTTGCCCCTTCCAGAGCGTTGGCAGGACACTGCATGTGCTCCCCTCAGCCACTTCAGTATGAAGTCCATAGCTTGGCTTAAAGCTACCAGGGAAGGTAGGGCTAAACTAAGCAAAGCTGCTGGATTTTTGTGTTGAAGCTAGTGCCACAAACACTAGTGTTTGTATAAGAGCTAATCTGGGGCCATGGCCTCCTGGAGAGGAGCAGAATTGATAGATGGGGGTTGTCTTAATCACTCCAGCTAGATCTGCTGGATCATCTAACCATGTTGTAGGAGAGGCGAAAAAACTGCTTGAGTGGGTTCAATAACACCACAGAGCCTTTTAACTTTGCAGTTAGGTCACATTGCTGTACGATACAATTGATGGTGGAACTCCTGCTTACAGCCTGGTAAACGCACAGATCAATTTTGCATAATCCGAGACCTTGTCTCACTTGCATTGACCTTCTTGTTCTTCAAATAAGTGTTTAATGCATATTGTTTCTGTGATTGCTGTACTATATATGTTGCTATACCACAACAGCAAGAATGACTTGCATCGTCCATTCTTGTATCGTGTAAAAGGTTTTTTGGATTGCTTAAAAGAAAGAATACAGAGAACAGGGCTGAGCTTAGGACTGCACAGAGCTTTTTGCATGGTTGGGTATTGGAATTGGAATACAATGTTGCAAATGGAAATCCATCACAAATATTCTAAAATGCCTCAAAATTTATTAACACTCAACATTTCTCATTTTTAGAACAGAGTTTATTTCCAAGCTCACGTTGCTGAAAGAGCATTGGCAGATTGTTATCCGGATTTGGAAAAAAGATATCGATGGACTCGTGAGCCAGTGGCAGCTCTTCAGGAGTTCCCTGCAGAGCCTCAGCAGATTTCTTGCTAATACAAACAGCATCCTCATAGCTATGAAGAGCCAGGACTGCTATAGCCTTTACCAGCTTAGAGATCTAATTCATGATTTCAAGGTAAGGTGTTTATTTCTCATAAATCTAAAAATCGGTGGTTTTTTCTCAGACTGAAACAACTTCTGTCCAGTAAGGTAAAAAGCTTTAAAATCACATGCTTTTGGGGAAAAACAATTGCTAACACTTTTTCTTAAAGCTGAGCACAGATGAGAAAACAGTGACATTGTGACTCATTATACTCAGAAACTTCCTGGTCAGCCTTGTCATTTAGTAGCCTTGCATGCTTTAAAAATATTACTGATATGAATATGGAAAGGCAGGGTGCCAGGGAGATTAGGCAGAAACCCTGGTCAGCAGGTACCTTCTAGGTCTGTGTGCATCTTATTGACATGGCTGCTGAATGCAGGCCAGGTGCCAGCAGCAGAGGTTAAAGCACTTGCAAGGGGGTCTGCCCATGGAGCCACCACTCCAGGATGCACAGACCTGGGCATCACTTCTTCAGGACAGTGAGTTATGCATTTTACGTGCAGTGGAAAAAAATATTTTCCATTGTTAATTTTGGGTATCTTGGTTTTCCATTTAATTTCGTTGCCCTCCTCTGGACCTTCTCCA
>NW_009607490.1:4863-13636 GCF_000690535.1 Cariama cristata | reverse complement strand
GAGTGCTCTTTACTTCCAACTTACAACTGTTGCATGGCAAGATGGCAAGACGTATACCAAAAGCATCTGTATTCAAGTGCAGGAAATGGAGGAGGATTAATCGAAGGAGTTTCAAGATAAAGAACTATTTAAAAAGCTTAGCTCACACTTTTAGTCAAAAGAGAGTTAAGCACACAAACTGAAAGAATATCAATCATTTTGTGACCATTTTGCAGTTCATAATACATATTTCATATATCTTACACACCTTCCCTAGGCAAATCTCAAAACCAAGTATTTTTGCATTTCGTTACCAGTCTAGAAAGACAAATGAGTTCCCAATGAGAAAGAAAAAGCAACATTTACATGCGTAGAGTGTTTCTGAAGTAACATACTCCCCAAATATTTACAAATCCAAAAACTACTTTTACACTAACACTTCCCTCAGACATTTCTGTTGGTTTTAAATTAAGTCATTTAACTGACTTTCACAAACTTTCACTATGAAATACCATGATGCTTGAAAGGGAAAGCATCTCAAAGGCAAAAATTTAACAAATGAAGCAGAAACCACCGAAATACAATGTAATGCACAATATGACAAATCCTGTATTCATATCTATCACTGAGTCAGCCCACTTCATCCAGGAGCTAACAGCCAAATGTTTCAGGGTAAGGAAAAACATAAGCCATATGCTTCAGTGACCTAAATCACGCGTAAAACAGGCACATCTACATTTTTAGCTACTGTACGTATTACACAGACATAAAAATGCTATAACATTTATTTAAATTATAAAACACTGGTTTACACCCAGACTTTTACTACTTTATCACCACGTTAAGCACAGGCATTCAGACACTACAAGAAGTCAGAAATGAGGAAGGGGAAGGACAAAATGTAAGTGAAAACGTCTGGTATGTACTTTTGTTAAAAAATTCTAATCAACTCCTCTAAAATGACTGTAAGCACTTACTGTTTGATGATATATGTATTCAGGCACATACATGTTGGACTATACCAATAATTTCATCACCGTCTCTTTGGTAAGTATACATATAAGCATATACAAGAACAAAACACAGATGAGAAAATAAGTTGAAATTAAATACAAGCAAACAGTTAAAACTTAAGTTTCCAAAGCATTATAGTTGCTCCACAGTGTTTTTACAAAACAAGACAATTGCTTGAGTATGCTCAGTGACAAACGCAGAAAAAGACTGTCTTTCATACAAACTCTCAGCTTTAGATGGAGTTTTAAAAAAGGGGTGTGTGGGAGACATAGCAGATTTGCAATAAAGGTACTAACAGTTCAAGTGATGTTCCAAAAAAAAAAAACAGTGGGGTAAAAGAAAGAAGCGTCCCATCAGGAAACAAATTGTACACTGTCAGTAGCAGATACCAAGCACAAACTGAGAAAGCATTAAAAGAAAGTTTTTGTATTTAGACAATAGCTGGGGACAATGAACATAGAAACTAACATTCACTGAACTCTGCACCCAAAACATCAATTTATGAAACCCTAATATCTTAGACAGGATGACGCACAAAAGAAGTAAAATAAAGTAAAATCAAAGCTGCAAACCAAACATCCCAAGCACAAGAGATATTTTACATGTACTACAAATACTAGATGTCTGTTTTATCAACATCACAGCTGGAAATAAATCTGTAATGTGAACATAAAGCAAGGATTCAAGTCACCCGTAACAAACAAACATTAAGATTTACAGAAAATTATATTCATGACAGGAAATATAATAATTAACACATCAATTCTTTTAAGTGTTGTTTGATTATAAATTTCCCCTAAATCTTCCTCCCTTGGCTGAGATGAAGCCTGGAAGCTGTCACAAAAATGCATTTAGAAACCAATCATTTAAACAAAAAGCAATACATAAAAGTTGTAAGTGTGAGAAAAACATGCTGAATTAAGTACCGTTACAGACGTGTGTAACTCTAACGTTTCTTCCTGCAGTTTATACTGCGAAGGCAGATGGTGGCACTGGGGTGGAGTCCTCTCCACTCCTGAGGAACTCTGGTCCCAGCCACAGCCACGCCACGGCCATGGGTGACCTCCCTAGCAGAGCTCCGATCCTCCCACCTTACAGACAGGGAGCAGCCCTGGGCCTGATGACTGCTCCTCCTCCAAACACCTGCCTGACTTTCCCAGTCTGCCCTTCTCTTCAGACCCTACAGAAACAATCAAAAGGAGGTCAAGAATAGGGACAATTCAGTGAATCATCAAGGAAAACATCAAGGAACTCAGACTGCATGGTAAATCCAGGTTAAGACATCCCAAATAAGAAAAGGAATATTCTCATTCTGGCAGAAGTCAAACAAAAGCAGAGCTGAGAAGCTCACCAATAAAAGTAGACATCGTGTCAGTACTCCTACTTTGAGAAGGCTGTACCTCTAGGTCTTGTTCAGAAATTAAGTCTATTGCACAAACAAGCTATAGTAAAGTACAAAACCAAGGTAACCGCATCAATACAAAACCATATGGCATATTCCAGAAGCATAGCATATAATCTTAGCCATATATTCCTTCATTTAGTGTGCTTGAAAACTAAATTTAATATTTCATTATAGGGAAATAGATGTAAAAATGTAAGTCATAGGCCCAAGGAAAGAGCTTAAAAGTTTGCTGACTTCTCCATTAAGACAGGAAGGAAGTTATAAGAATGATTTAGTCCACTGGCTCACAAGGTTAGTGCTTTATCAGAATATTAATTATAGTATACATTTTTAGAGGACAGTAAATCACAAAATTGTGTTTTAAACAAAGTTTTTAGCACCTGACTGCAGAGAAAAACTCATCTTAGGCCAAAAATAGATCAAAATTCATAAGGCAAGTGAAAGACAAACCTTATGGTTTTGAAATGCCTTTTTTTTTTTTTTAACAACTCATAACCAAAAGCTATGTTTGACAATATTGCAAGGAGGGTGCTCCCCCCGAGGTTACTACCTTATAAAGACAGGCTTGGTTTCTTTTAAACAGAGAAAGGGCAGGCGGGTGGAAAAAAAAGGAAGAAAAAGAAAAATAAAAATCACTGTTGCCTACCTTCCCATCCTGTTAGCTATATACCAACATAGAAAAGATTAACAATAATGAATAGTTTATGGGAATATAGGCAAACATTCCAAGCAGCTTAGAAATACATAAAACTACATCTTGGGATCATTCTGACACAGGTGCTCTTTGCAATCAAAAGGCATGCAACACAGCTTGTGTTCTACAAATGGTCTGCCCAAATTATCAAATTATCCAGATTTTAAAGATTTTTTTTTAATGGCTACCATGGTAAAGAAAACTAACTACCTTTAGTTAGTTACACAAATAAATTATTAGTAGATCAGTTAAAACATGAGGATTAATAGCATGTAAAATCTCCCATAGTAACTGCCAAGGTACAAACTCATAGCCTCCTGCAAAGGAAAGTAGAAAACCTGTCTCACATTTATCTTATGTAGGATAACATAATACACAGGTAATAACTAAGGCATTTTAGCTTGTTCCCCGGCAACATTTTGTGCAGACATCCTCTTAGGTTAGAATGCAGACCTGTTACCTGCCCAATTACTGTCTAAAAACTAGCGTGGCCATAATTACCAAATTGCTCCCCTGATGTAAGAATATATGTTTGCGTTAGAAGATATACATGCAGCCTGACCGCATACGCTTCTGGAGTGGGTGAGGAAACAACACTATCATTAGTATCTCTGCTCTGTAATGACAAATTCCTTATGACTATCACAGGCAGCTACATACATATTCTGAAGTTCAGCTGGACATTACTAACACTCTTTAAACGTAGTATTTTTTTATTCAAGAAGGGGAACACGGTTAGGAAGGGCTGGTTGTACCGCATTGCACAGAGGGAGGAGCGATACTCAGCCTCCACTGCTGAACAAGACATCATTAAAGACCACCCACAACTACCTGGGCCGTTCCCTAACAGAACAGGTGGTTAGTGCCTATAAAAACCAGTTTTTCAGGTCTGAACTCAAATTGTGTGGTAACCACGCAACAGACCACCCAAGGGTTTGCGACTAACCAGAGGGTCACACAGCAGCAGAGGGAATGGCAAGAGAATCGAAGTTTGCTTGAATCCTTCTCACGGAACAAAGAAAAGCCAGCACTGGAGGTGTCAAGTACAGGAACGGGGACACGGGAACGCCAGAGAGCATCGGCCAAATCCCAAAGAACACTCCAAAGAAGGGAGATTCAGGGAACAGCATGCAGTATAGTTTGTTTTGCCCTGACCAGCAATCTCCAACATCACCTGGAAAACTGCTTTAAAATTTCCACAACTAGCTATCTGTTGTTGTGACTGTCAGCTATCTCATGCCTCCAAGAGTTAAGCGTTCCCAGCAGATGGGACTCTGGAGGAGTTTACTTTAAACAGATGCAGAGAGTCAGCAATTATTTTAATGTCCAGGGCAGTTGTTCCCCAGGTTCAGGCTCAGTGAGTGAGCCCAGAGAGGAAGCACCCAGAACCCCAAGGTGCTTAAAGCGCTCACACGTGGGTTGGACACAAATACAGCCAGCTGGTGTCTTCCAGAGAAGGCACAAATCAGGGTGGTAACACCACTAACTAGCATATGAGAACTTACTAAAATTCAACCACAACACTGAAAAGAGGGATGGAGTTGTTCTCCACTCAGAGTCTGCACCCTTCCCCTGCCCACTGCCAGGCCACTGCTCTGAGAGCAGGGTTCAGGTCACAGCAACTAAAAAATATTTCTAGACAATTTTATCTCCAACGCGTTAGGTAGCTGCATGCAAAAGTGTTTTTAAAACACACCAGGTTTCCGGAAGACATAGGCTGCCTTCCCCCTTTCGGTATCTCCAGAGTCCCCATCTCAGTGTTACCACTAACCGACCCTGACTGTGGATGAGGGCAAGTCTCTCCCAGGTGCACCACAGTAGTAGTATACAATATAATTAGGTCTCCTCTGCCTGCAACCTGCAGTTACCCCATTTCTGGGAGGGCAGTGCCACAGTTAAAGAAATCCTGCCTTATCCCCCACATCACTTTTTCCCCTCTTGAAAGCCCCCCTATTTCTAGTGAGAATGCTTTTATAGCATGTAAGAACTGCAACACCTCTCCCTCTTTCGTACTACTCCAACTAAACCCGATGTTATTCAGCATAGCTTTCAGCATGTTTCACCATACTGCGCTGGAGAAGTGCCACCTCACTCCTTGCCTTGGTTTAAATGAGAGCGCAAATTAAGTGATTCCCAGCTTTCCGAACCATACTTTCCCATACTTTCTACAGCCAACACTCCTCAGACTTGCCAGCAAATAATAAGCTTGGTTGTTTGGGGTTTTTTTTGGCAAGTGCTTCTTAAAACATTGGTTATCCATTTGTAAATGCACAAGCCCAAAGAATGATGCCTGTGATACCAACACACAGAACATGACAGAAAGCTATCCAGAAAGATAAAAAGAAACAAGCACACTATCTTTTAGATTCTGTAGCCTCCAGAAATGACACTTTAGTTAGTTTTCTTTATTTAAACATGCATATGTGTATGTAAAGATACATATACATATTTTACTGGCAGCAGAGACAACTCCAAGAAAAGCCTAACCATCACTGATTGAGGATCCATATTTCAGTGCAGTCCAAAATAAGTATAGCAGAATGCATTTCTAAATACAACAGCCTGCATAAATGTAGGACAAAAATTATTCCAACATGTAAAACAAGTGTTTAACGCTACTCTGGTAAACCAGTTTAGCTACAACTACATCCAAATTCCCTGTGTAAACATGCTTAATAAACAGATGGAACACACAGCCAATATAAGAAGAGAACAACTCTTAGTTCTTGCCTAAATTTGGGCAGAATCTTGAAAAACAAAATTTCCCTCTTTATTCTTCCAGTATACTATTCATGAATTGCAATTTAATCTCCTTTATCTAGCAACATGGTTAATTTATTGCTCTGCCCCTGACCAAAAGCAATTAACACCCGCACACAGCTCTGCTCACACTGACAACCTCTGTCACTACATCATGTCCTACAACTCTGCAAGGGAGCTATGAACATGCAAGTAATCAATACGTCAGCTCACTGGGGAAAATAAAACTGCCTATGTGGAATTTTGCCTATTGTGGCACCGTAAGAACTGCACCCAATCATTTTTACAAAGTAACTATACCAGTTTTTTTTCCTGTTTCTTTGAAAGCTAAGCATGGTGTTTATGCTGTTATCAAATTAAATTTTCACTTTCTCAGAGCAACTCCTAGCACTGACTGCCTTCCAACAGCTGTGAATTTTGTATTATTATGTTACGTGCAATAACACGGCACTTTCTTAAGAAAATCACAATACATGCCAAGGCAACTGTCGCTATAGTGCCGCAATGTATCTTTTGCCTTATTTTAAAAGCGCAGCATCCTGAGGAAAAAAAGGGGGGGGGGGCGCTTGTAACTGTTACTGTATTACAATTAGCAAACTAAAAACTACTAAATCCAAAACAGCATACTCCTCAGGAACCTACAAAAAAAACTATATGTGATTTTTAAAAAGTACTACAGTGAAATATTTTCACATTCATTTTCTGCCGTACAAGTAAAGCAGAGAAGCAGAGCTCTTTCTTAAGTAGTACTGAAAATGGGCTAACAATTCAATTGGCCATACCTCAAATCAAAACGCAGTCCAGGTCACTTTTCCAGCATGTCTGCAGAAGTATAACTTACTAGTTGGATAACTAGAAGCACAGTTTTACAGTACAGCCACCTCCAAAGAGGAGGGAACCGTCCCCGTCTGTCTCTCCAGAAGTTCAACAATATGTTCTTGCCACTTCCTCTAGCCTGGCTGTTCTGTTCCTACAGAGGGGAAAAAAAACCAAACCAAAACAGACTTTAAAAAATGCTTATCCTATTTAAAAAAAAAAAAAAAATACTGCTTTTTGCCCATTTAGTTCCATGACTGAGCTCCCTAGCAGGTCAGACGAGCACCCGCGCTGACTTCAGGGAGGGGCAGGCAGCCGGCAGCGCTGCCCGCTTTTAGTGACAGCTGCTCCCTGAGCCAGCCTAGCCACACCATAAAAATCACACCCTTCATTGCATTTACTCCTATGTGTATATTCCAAGCCATATAAGAATATTTCCAGAAAAAAATAATATTTTACACAGCCATCGTTAGTAATTTTTACATAACTATTGAGCAGAAAGGAATTTAAAGTTCCCAGGACATTCCCAGGAGAAGCTGTGCCCTTCTGTACATACAGAAGCCCTTGCTGAAAAAAAAATTGTTAACAACAAGGATACTTCACAACAGAGCAAAACTGGGCCCAAAAAGTCCGAACCTCAACCGACTCACAAGAGTGCAAAGTGACTGGCAGATTATGTCAATTCTAAAGGAAGAAAAATGATTTTTGGGGTTAAAAGTCCACTGCCAGAGGGTTCACATGGGAGGAGAGACCTTCTGGGCTCTGCTGACGCCCGCCAGGCTCCACGCGATCTCCAGCCATACAGCCAGACCAAGGGGCAGCATTTACCCCCACCTGCCCGGCACTGCCCACCGCCAAGCGCGGAGACGGGCAGGACCCCAGCACCACAGCTTTAGCCCCCGAGATGTGCCCACTTCTCTTCCCCCCTCGCCATCAGAGCTGCAGATGCTCCTCTGACCCAGCACGAGGGAAGAGGCTCACAGGCCCCGCAACGCCTGCCCTCCCTTCTGGTGGTGCACTGACATAGGCCAGGCCAATAACCTGCAAGTTATAAATCCACAGATGTAGTCGTTGCCTCTGTTTTCCTCCTGTCTTCTAATAAACTGCACAGGGCCTACATAGACTAGCATATGTACTACACATAGAATAAGCAGGACAGTAAGAACCTGCACAATTCAAGCATTAGAATTGATGCATTGGCTTTATCCATGATAAGAATTTTTAAAGCATTTTAACCTCAAAACCCAGTTCCTGATTAAAATGTACTAGAAATGACTACATACACTTCTCATGTCTTCTGTCATTTATTTTAATTTATTCCAATAAATGTGTATCTCACAAATATATAAATGATTCCTTGGCATTGAAACGACAGCTGCCTTCATGGCAGCAGCAGGCTGAGACCACCAGCAAAGGAGGAGCAGACTATCAGGCAGAAAGTGTCAGGAAGTGAGAAAGTTTCGATAGCTGTACCCCAGCTTCCTTTCAAATGAGGAAATTGAAACCAAAATTCTGTTCTGCTGCTGGAATTTACATTTTTGATTTAGCCCCACATAAGCTCGGTAGCAATAACAGAGATAAAAACATAGACAGACAGAAAAGTCCCAGTATAAAGTTCGTCCTCTCTCAACTTGACCCAATCTGTTTTTCCCCCCATAGCCTAAGTTTGAGCTTGTTTCAGCAAGCAGGTCCTGCCTGAAACACCATAACAGATGGTGCTAAGAATATCTGGCATTTAAATGATCAGAGCTTTATTGCCCCCTTCCATTAAATTCTGCTGACTTTGAATAAACCTCAGTGAGCTCAGCCTGCCTGGATCCACCTTTGATGGCTCCTTCCCAGCTGCACTCACTACCCAGCCCTTCCCGGTGCTTTGTCATTCTATCAGCACCCTTGTTTCCTCACCATTTTGGTTTCATGGACAGAAAATGGTATCCGAGTAAGAATTAATCACTGCTAGGTGGTTTGATCATCAACTAGTTCTTTAAAAGAGCCCCCTAGTATGAACGTCTTGTATTTTTATATAAATAAAGCAGAAAATGTCACAGATTGGGCATCAAGTAAATAATTACTAAAACCCAGGCTATATTACAAAAGAAGAGCGT
>NW_009607490.1:0-4832 GCF_000690535.1 Cariama cristata | reverse complement strand
TGAAATATTTTGTTCAACTCATTGGAATGCTAACTAATCATTATTAGTCATAACAAAACTTTGTAGAGTGAAAAGTCACAAATTAAAAACAAAGTTATACAGTCACACGTAAACCACTTCTACATTTATCTACCTATTAAAGCCTTACTATATCATCTCTTTCCTTGAAATAATGCATGCACTCTTAAGACCTTACAACTTAACCAAAGTCCTTTTAAAATGTTCTCATATTGATTATACTATACGAGTATGCTTGTGGCTTTATAACCAGTCATTTACAAGGCCACGTTATAAAAAAAAGAATTTATTGCTCTACTTGCTGAGCACCTCAGAGAAACATTCAGTGGGCTGAATGACAAGTCGCATGTCAAACAGTACTTGTTTCTGCACCACACAGAACAGAAGACCGTACAAAGCCTTGTCGCTACTCGTAAGCAAACTGCGATGCAGGACACAGGAGAATGAGTTGGAAAATTCTCTCGTTCACTTACCTTCACCAGAAGGCCCTGCAAGCCACCTGAGCAGAGCACACAGACGGACACAGGCACAGCGCTGCGGCACCTCGGGGAGAAGTTGCCAGAAACAGCCAGCCGTGCTCAAAGAAACGTGTCACCTTTCTCTGACTTAACGCCATTAGTTACAGCCTCGGTAATCCTTATTATTTCTGTTTTTAACTAGAATGCATTACTTATTCACTTAGCTTTATGCCCAGAAACAGAAGTTAAACACACCCTCTTTGTTCCTTCTCTCTAATTACAGACCAGAAGCTACTTTTAACGCTAACGCAAGGATTACAGAACAGCTGGTAAAGAGAGGAAGAGTTTGGCCATTAGCTGTGAAGGAAGCTCTTAGGAAAAGGGGTATGTGCGGCCCCGCGTCACATGAGAGCCAGCTCTGACTTTGTCTGGTGTTTAAAGCAGCAGCAGACCTGAAGCCTCTGGACCGCAGGGCCTGTGCTGCATAAAGCAAAACAGCAGCCTCCTTGCCACAGAAGAGAAGGTTTATTCGGTTTTTATAAAAATGCTACTGAAAACAGGCTACGCAAAACGAACAAGTTTGAAGGACACATTTTGACACAAACTCATGTGATAACTCCAAGCTATCGAGGTAAAGCAATGCCTTGATTAGAAAAGGAATAGCTGCCCCATGTTCTACTTAAATTTTGGCATTTATCTTTGAGTAACCTAAACAAAATTACTTCATCTTTTACACCTTGATTTTACTAACTCTGAAGAGATAACACTCAGCAGCAGCAACCTACACATGACATGCAGGAAATAATATTACAGCATATTGATGCTATTGTATGTTATGCTTATTAAGCAAAGAAAACCACGTCCAAAGGAAAGATCAAATGTATTGCTTGCTCCTCTGCCTGCATATGCGGACTACCCTGCTGCTTGGTGCCACAAGGCAGAGCCGGCACCCTACTCGAGGTGACTCAGGAAGATAGGCTGGTATAAGAGGCAAAAGGCAAGCAACAGCAACAGTTACTTAAAGTGCATTGCAAGTCACGGGAGATAACAATGATAATGATTTTTATTATGAGATGAAAGTGTCATAAAACTCCCATTTTTTTAAAGACAGCAATTTTTCCAGGTGAAAGTGTTGTGGTTTATAAAATGAGGAAATCCCAGATCAATGTCTTTACCGTTTTCAAAATGTAAAAGATAAAATAAGTTTTTCAGCAAACACAAAACATTGACTGTTCATGAAGTGTAGCATAATGATCTAAGGAAGAAGTTGCACTTCCTTATTTTAATACAAGATGGTCTCACTGCACAGTGGTTACAAACTATTTCACACTGTAACATCCTGTCAGCTTAGCAAATAATCACCTTGAAACTTTGCAGATGTTGGTTTAATAGTTTATCTCCCTAATTAAGCAGTATTCGGTCCTTGAAAGAACGGGTTAGCTCCTCAAATGGCAGTTGAAACAGACTGCATTTAAGAGTTTTAATAGTGACTGGGCTCTAATTAGAAAATAAAAGACCCATCTTTGGGTCAGCCAGGTCCCAGTTTTCATCTGAAAAACCTTCCTGGTTGAAGTTAGGTCTGTGACTCCACTTTAACAGTATGCCTACATCTTTGGAACTGCTTGTGAACGCAGACGCTTCTCACCCAGAGCATCAAATCCAGCCCAAAAGAGGAGCAGAAACGAGCCAGTAACTGCGCAGCCACCCCACGCTCGCTGCTGCTGAACACAGATCCTCACGCCTTGGCAAGTCAAAGCGGTGCTGAAGCAGACAACTCTTCGTAAACCAGGAGACAACACCAATTCCATCGGCTACCTGCTCCTACACACCTCGATTTCCAGGTTGATTTCTTATGATAATAAAACAATCTTTGATCTACACACAAAAAAAAGAATTCTATATAGAAAGAGTCCCAAATGACATTTTCAGTACAAAAGCCCTGAAGATGCTTAGTGCAGTTTGACCATTACATTTTATTAAACCGAAACACCAAACAAATCCAGATAGAATGGGTCCTTTTCCAGAAGGATAAAACGTAGCTTCAACACAAACCGTAAGACTGAGGGAGCAATCGTCAAGTGAAGTATTTCAGCCTATGTTTTACAGCCTTCATAGTAAATTAAAATCAGAACGAGTCATTTTGATAAATTCTGTAATGTTAAACCCAAGTCAAAGATGTAACCCAAGAATAAATCTAAGAATTCAATTTAGATTTTTTTGGTTTTTTTGGTAATTCCATGGGGGATATTGTCTTTTTCTTTTTTTAAACTAAGAGCAACTGGCAATTACACAAACACCCACATTAACAGAAAACAATGATCATCTGTCTCTAGGCTAACACCTAAACTAATTAGCTCTCAATCAGCACCTGCTCTTTCACTTAGCACAAACCATGAGAACACAAATATCCACCCCCATTAGGGAATGAGGTATCTTCCTTGTTTACTCTTAATGGTGTTGACATTAGCTTCATTAAGAAAAAAATTAAGAAGTTTAATGGCTGCTTTACAAGAACCCCCAATGACCCTAATTGCTGTTAGTAATGGCTTCTGGAAGCATAAATAACATGCTATAATGGCCATTAGAAATCAGTATTGCCTTACTGTTTTCAGTGGTATTCCACATACTCCTCATTTTCCATTCTACGTTTCTGGGCAGGGGGAAACTGTCAATGTGTTGGTGACTTTGGCAAACACTGGTTTAATGTCAACCACTGCAATGAAGATTTTTTTCAAAAGTACCTAGTTCACTATACACACAAACACACCACGAGTACACCGTATCACAGGTCTTAACACAGACCTGCAACACATTCTTCTTCCATCTATAGGGGATCATATAAAAACTTCCAGATCAGGACTTCAACATCTGAAAGGTCAGGATATATAAATAAACAAACAAATCCCCCCAACACAAACACACACCACCACACTGTTTGTTTATTTATTCCTGACCTAGACGCACTCATTAAACTCTCCTAGAAACCTTCTCTTTCTCTCTTGGAATCCTGCTTGCTTAAAAATAATATTTTAAGAAAAATGACACCACTATATTATTCTTATTTATCCTCAAAATACGTAAGAGCTATTGAATTTCTCTGTAGTATTTTTCCTTTTTAGACATAAGTAAACAAGTTTATATCTCGTCTTTAAAAAAAAGAATTCCTTCTAAAGTTCCTAGCTTCAAAAAAACCCAAACAAATGAACAAAAAAATACCCTGCATCATGAATCTTGGCACAAAGCAGTAAAGCTCACTAATGCAGGTACAGTTACATTCTGTTCCCCACTATGAAGAAATTTTCATACTGCAGTGTCCAGCACAGGACACTTTATTTCCTATAATAAGTCACAACCACCTCAGAACCAAACCCACAGTTTTTAGATGCGTTTGAGTGGATTTCCCCCACCTTACACTTGCACAGCACTTAGCACAGCGTGGTCTTCGGCCACAACCAAGCATGTCAGGCACACAGCAATAAGAATAACATTTCTCCTGTCAGATAAGCAGGCTTCTATGTTGAACCAAATTCAAACATTACACCGCTATTTACTTTGCGTGTCCAAAAACACTTTCAAAGTGTCTTTGCCAGTCTTCAGCACTTCTGCTGACCACATCCGTCCTGGTCATAAAAGAAGTCTCAGGTTCAACCCACTTTAGTATGGTCCTGGGTCACTGGCGATGATACGCCCCTGCTATACGATAGACTTCACCTGCCCCCGGCAAACACAAGATCCTAACGACAGTGATCAGACGCTGCACTATCCGCATTAGAGCTGTCAATCCCTCTATGAACGCAGAGCGCTCACGCGCTACAGAAACGCCAGCCCTGCTGAGTCCTGCAAGTGACTTCCCTACTCAGCAGTAAAAAAGACCCGAACCAACCTCCTGCTGATACTTCAAGTTTTCCGTGGATATTTAAGTACCTCTTTCAGCAATTTAAAGCCCTGTTGTGCTACAAAAGCACAAGCAAAAAAGGATCCAAAACACAGAACAATCAGCTTTTGCCATTCGAGTGCATTACTACGCAAGAGACGAACCCAGCGAGCAACTTCTGCCTTCACCCGGTGAGCAGAAACGCACATCAAGTATCAGCTCTGGCAGTTCACCAAACCTGCCTTTTCTCAGCCAAATAAACTTAGGAAAGGGTTTACGGGTCTGAAAATTCGTTCGCTGCTCCCAAGTGCGTCGAGTTGTGTAATGAGAGGTCGTAAATCACCATTACACAAGAAACCTACCGACTCTTCGACACTTTCAATTCGTGTTTCGCGGAGTGGGCTGCGACCCCTCGGCGGCCGCCCTCCCTCCCGTGGGTCTCTCACCTGCGGCCGGCGGAAGAGGAGCAGGCAGCGGCGGGG
>NW_009607489.1:0-17691 GCF_000690535.1 Cariama cristata | reverse complement strand
GGCCATAGCCAGGGCCGGGGTCGTGTGCGGGTTTCGGTTGGGGTCTGGCCCGGCCGTGCTTCCCAGGCGGGTTCCCCGGGAGCTCTCGCCTCGGTTGCACACCCTAGGCTAAGCGAGGGACGGAAGGAGGGCGCTTTTAAAAGAGCAGTTATTAAGAGATGATTCAATTAAGCCCACCAGAAGTCCTTGTACAGAGGAGAGGATACTGCAGGATTTCAGTGGAGAGTACCTCAGCCTGGATAACTTAGCCCCATCCACAATGGCCAAAAGAGTTTTGTACAGAATTTACCACCCATTTAAGGACCAAATATGCACAATACAGCGTTTCCTGCAGATACATCTACAAGTCTAAGGACTCCCGAGCCACACGAGCCCCAGTGCTTTCTCCAAAGATGCAGCATCCCCAGACTGACTTTTATTGCCAGATTCAGAGTTTGGATAGTGTCCGGAACAGGAGAAATCAATTCCCTGCAGCTGGTCTGCCCCTGCTACCTTGTAAATCCCTATGCTTAGGGCAGGCAACCACAGTGCTTCCTCCAGGCAGAAAAAGACAGGAATTAGCACTTTCCCTGCTGTTCTCCATACACCTCAATGCAATACATAAGACCGCTGGGAAACTATGTGGGACCTACCCCCTCAGGAGGTTTCCAGCCCATCATGCCATAAGCCCCCACCAGCTGCACAGCAGCAGCAGCATTAGCACAGGGCTTCAGGTGGGCCTGCAGTGTGCTCAGGGTGGGACTTTGTATGGCTGGCTGTGCCTCAAACCGCTCACAGGACCAACTCTGACGTGACCCTTTGAGCGCCGCGGCCTCAAGAGTCATGCTCAGAGTTTCAGAGATCATTCCCCCAGTCCTTCAAGTATTGCACAAGGAAATGTCCTCCTCACCGTCTCTCCTCTGCCTGCAATTTCCTCCCTTGTCATTTACACGGGCGTCAGTTCCAAGTACCAGGGCAGGAGAGAGCTCCAGCTAATGAACGAGCCCAGACGCTCCTTCAGGCTTCCACCGAGTGTCTGTCACTAGAAGCAGGGGATTAAACAGGATAGTGGTGGAAAGGTTATGATCCTAGTCTTTCACATGAGCGACCTTGGGTCTGGGTCACAGAGGAAGATAGCTTTGGAGTAGCCTATACTCTTCAGAAAACCAGCACCCTGTCTGGCAACCCGAGGTAAAGAAAGAGCCAGGACAGGACGAGCAGGTCAGGAAGGAGATGCAGTGGCAGAGCAGCATGTCTGTGGGAGCTTCGACTGTGCGTGCCAGCTTCTGGGATGCGTCAGGCCCACACAGAAGGCGATAAGCAGCAACGCCTGGGGCAGCATGCAAGGCTCAGGATTTCTTTCTCAGGATTCTTGCCAGGCACAGAAATGGGCTCTGAGCACAAAGACCCAGTCCAGGTATTTCAAATTTGCTACTGAATTTTCCTAGTGCTTCATAAGCCATGGATGAGAAGGAGGGAAGAAAGGCAAGACCAACCATTGCAGAGAGAGAACATTTTATAAAGGCCTTGGGTCTCCATAGCTCAAGACCCAAGGGCTGTGAACCTGCACTCTGCAGGCAAAAAACGGCCTACAGTAACCAAAAAAACTGTTGGTCTGGAAGCTCTTCTGCAGCACCATCCTTCCCCCTGCAGACCACGTAGTTGACCGTGCAGAGCCTTAGCAAGGCAGCCGTACTGTCCAAAGCCGAAGTCCCTGGAAGGCCCAGCAAGGGCCCACCACCCAGCGTGAGTCAGGAGGCGGTTCCCAGGCAGCTGCCCTCACTCGCTGGAGGCACGGCCCCAAAGCCTGTGTATGTGCTCGCTGCCATCAAAGGCAGCCCCACCTTGGGGCTAAGCTTCAGAATGCCTCATCATGGCCCACATCTCCGAGATTAATGACTGCCTACACTAGGACTTCTCCTTTATCCCAAGATGATCCCAATGCATATTTCACATCCACATGCTGCCGAGCTCCATTCCTGCCTACATCTATGAGCTCATGCCTTCCTCACCCATCTCTACTCCCTGCACCCCACCCAAGCCAACTTTTCTCCTCTTTCTTCCTCTGCCACACCTACCATATACTTTTAGCTATACCAAGAGTGGCAGTGCAAGCCAGAGTCCCCAAGTACCCCCTGCCACTTCCTAATCATTCCCGGAACTCCCCCTCTCCCAGGAGGCCCCTGTACATGCCATTCCAATAGCAAACTTTACCACAATTATTGGAGGTGTTGGCATCAGGAGCATAACACAAACCACATAGTGGGGACAAGCCATCCCTGGAGAAGGGAGTAGAGCAGCTGAGCCACTGTGGGATCAGGCAAGGCAGTCACATCCTTCTCATTCTCCCGCTTTCTTTAATTTTAGAAAGAAACTGGTTGTGCCCCACCTGTCCTCCTTGTTGTCCTTCCCACCAAAGACAAGTGCTTCCCTTTCTCCTGCAGGGAGGGCCTACACTAGGAGCGTTTTCCACACACTTTGCACCGAAGGGAGGAATGACAGTGCAGGATGAACCATGAATGTCCCACATGTGCCGCTATCCCCAATACGTAGAGGAGAACACTGAGACAGAGATTTGCCCACTAAGCATTAATGTCAGAGCTGAAAAGAACCTTGGGCTCCTAGGGCTGGCACATGGAGCATCAGGCTGGCTGGTTTTGAGTCTAGTGCTAATCCATGAGAGCTGAGCATGCAGAAACCATTACAAAAAACTCAACATTATGCCAGACAATTCATGTGTTTGCCTTCTCCTCCAGCATCACTGCCCTTCCCTGGGGATCCTCCTAGGTGCTGAGACATCTTCCCTTGGTGTGCAGAGGGAGGGCCACAGGTCTGTGGTGTCCAGTGCTTCATTGCTGATGCTGCAGCAGAGCAAGGCAGAGTGATGCATGGGGACAGTGCTCAGTACATTAATAAATAATCACCTCTTCCATGCTCTGCAGGAGAGCGTGACTTCACGGTGATGTGTGTGAATGTCACACAGGCCCTCGGAGAGCTACTGCTTTGACTGCTAGCTTGGTTCCCGAGGGGCATGCTTCTCCTTTGCTCTCCCTCCTGAGCCAGGGATCAAGGTAAGAGGCTGTACCAGTTGTTGCACACAGACATAGGAGTACTTCACCAGCTAAGTTATCTTCATGTAGTTGATGATTCTCTGCCATCACACTGCAAAGGCTTCTCCACACGTATCTATAGGCTACAGAGGGCCACATTCTCCCCTTTCTGTCCAGATGTCATGACAGATGAAGTCAGCGAAGTCACCTGGCACTGTAGCCTCCTGCTTGACTTGGATCCCTAGAGTCCTGATGCCCCAGTCTCCTCTGAACCATCACCTGCACTAAGGCAGCAGTATAGGAAAGGACTGTACCACATTCTTCTGCATTCACTGCCCTTCTGAGTCCAGGATAGATGAGGTACAAAAACACTGCCCCCAAATCAGGCATGCCTAAATTGCAGCATATGCTGGGATGCCTTGCAGACTGGCGGATCAGTGAGTGGCAGAGGACCGACCCCCAGTTTGGGTTAGCACCCCAGATTCAAAGCAGTGACAGATGCATATTAAGACTGGGACACCTAGCTGGGACTGACCCCTGTGAGTCTCGCAGCAGTTTATGTCCTGCTGTGCCAGACCTTTGCTTAACGTGGTCATTCTTCTCAGCTGAGCCCACACTGACATTTCTGTACTGCTTCCCTTTTTGATTCTGCACAGAGACATCACCTCCTGCGCGGACCTGCTCCTTACGCCACAGACTGAGGGTCCTTCTGAGGCAACACCCTCCAAGTGCCCCGGAGAGACCAAGCTGGATACAACCCTAGCTAAGTGAGAGTCTGTGCTCTGTGTTTGGCAGAGGATCAGACCAGAAAATGATGTAAGTGTCCTTTATCACTTTCTATGGATCTGACCAAACATTTCTAAGCATTTGCCCCGGCACCGTCCTTTCGGTTACCTTACGCTTGCAAGCGCTGGTTCTCCGTCACTCCCCACCACTGCCTCATTCAGTTTCTTGGCAGGGCAAAGGGGAATGTGGGCAGAAAAACTGTACTTAATTTCCTGTATAAGCATTGTGGCAGGACAGGGAAAGGGCTGGTGTGTAAGTGCAAGAGGTACTATAAGACAGAAAAAGCTTTGCCCCAGTTCACTATTGCCTCTCATCCTTTGTTTAAGGGGTATTTAGGGAGTGAGATTTCCCCGTATCCTCTATGGGCATCACATCCCTGGCTCACCTCATTTACTCAGCTAGAACATGTTTTATTAATCTGGAGTCTCGACAAGGTTCTTTACTTCTATTAATTTATTAATATTGCTAATTAAATATCATATTCGCAAATGTAAATTTCCTAATAGTGTCCCTTCCATTTTCAAATTTAAAAAAAAAAAAAAGAAAAAGCAGCAGCAGCTTGTTATGTTAGTCAATTGAAAGCAATTCAGCCTAATCAGAAGAGTGGGGCTGTCTGGTATCTGCAACAGAGGGAACGCCACTGTTGGTTTGCTTTTGGGCAAACATCCACCTTCTGCCACAAGTTTTAACAATTAGATTTCAGATCAGGAACAAAATGGGGTGCATGGAGTAAATGGAAGGGGGTGGAAGGAGGGGAAAGTAGAGAGTTTGGTGTATACCGGAATAGGTACCAGGGAATACCTTAGCAATTGGCACAGCAGGATTGATGGGGACACACACACACACATGTAGCCAGACCCCAGGGGCAGCCCTAGGTGTAAGGGAAGGAATAACTTAAGAGATAGCTGGCAAGCCTGGGGAGTGACTGGTCTTGTGTGGGAAGGGTAGTGGGAAGGGACTGGCCCCTCTGTAGAAACACAGTTGATGGGGGAGATCCAGCATCTGAGTTGTATTTTGAACATTCCCCTGCTGACACTTTCATCTATGTATTTATATATATTTGGGGAAGTGTGATAATCTGAGTGTTGGGATGAGGGGGCTGGTGTTGCATTAAGGAAAGTTTTAAAAATACATTGTATCATTTTTATTATTAATGGTAATGATAGGGGCCTGTTCGTAATCTTTCCTTTTGTTATGAGCACTGTTATCTGAGGATGCTGTGGCAGTGTGAAATGGATCATGCAGTGGTACTGCTCGATGTGGTTTTGTTTTAAAATTCCATCCTTCCTGATAGTTATGATCAGAATCCAGAAAAATGACATTTTGTTGCTTTTTTCAAAGAGTTTATCAAAAGCAAAGAAACCTTTTTCTTGCCTTCTTTATGCAAAACAGACTTCAATAAATAGAACCTTATACTCATTGTATGGATGGAGAAACAGAGGCACAGAAGGCAAAATACAAATCCTAAGATTATTGCTGAATGTCTCTTTGGATCTCAGCCCTTTCCCTAGGTTAAATTCTAAACCATTTGCAGGAAGTCACAAAACAGTACATTATGAGAAATTTGGGTGCAGAACGTGGGCCACCCAGTATTTCATCTCCTGCTTTAAGTGCTAGAGACTGCCCTAGCGCAAAGTATGAAAGCAGTTGAGGGGTACACGCTGAACCAAGACAAAATACAGATCGTTGTCTCCCAGCAGGTAATTTTTTTTCTTTACACAGCAAAGAATTCCCAAATGTAAGCCCATGGATGGCTAGAATATCCCTAAATGAAGAACAATACTGACCAGGACAAAAGCAGATCCCTTGCAAACCGAGAGCTCTATGGTGGCAGAGACACACTCCAATGCAGTCGGACCCATACCTCCTGGGACAAACAGGTGGAAATGAGGTCCCAGACCGAACACCCGCACTGAATCCCAGCAGCTGCCCAGCTTTTTCTGATGTGTTGCATGTCCATACACATAAAGGCTGCTGAAGGATGGATGCTTTGCAATCCGGTCAGAGGGGGCTGTTGTTTTAACAGAGTGAGGTGTATGTCAGGTGGAGGGGTACAACTAAAGGGGCAGAGAAGAGAAGCAAACAGCCACACCAAAACCCCTTCTGAGTCTCCCGCAGAAAACAGAGACAACACAGAAAGCCCTAGCTGAACTGGAAGGAACTGATTCTTGTCACCTCACACACACTGGTCTCCAGCTGTTAATGATCTCTGTTGATGTGGACATCATTTCCTCTGCGTCCTGGCGTGTATAATTGAGTGGGTCTGTGATGGGGAGACAGCACTGCCAGCTTCCCAGTCAGCAGTTACTGACAGCCTCATCTCAGCTCAAGAAATGTTGCCGAGGTATTGGCTTCTGATGCCATGTTATCTCCCCAGTTTGAGAAAGTATACAGCTCACCTCCCCGTGCAGATATAATAGGAGAGGACATCACCTTAATTCCACCTCCATTAGACCTCAGAGAGTCGACTGTGACCCCACTGACCTCATCAATATTCAAAAGCTTAACAAAAAAAGGCTATAACTGGGGAAGTCAGAAATAATGTAATGCAGTATTGATTATTTTATGGTACGATTAGGTGTAATTACATCTCTTCAAATTTTATTTTAATGTTACTTTCTACTACTTTTAGCCTTTTAAAATTATCCAAAACATCTCCGTTTAATGGAATGAACATGCCTTCAATTTAAATGTGAAACACTCTTTTTCTGCTAAAGTGTGACCTCAATATATTTGAAAACATAAATTACGGCTATGTATAAACCATAAAAAATGAATGATGAATTTAATTCTGGTGAAGCGTGAGGGACTGGGAATGCAATGGGGAAATACTGTTTATCCAGAGGAGAGGGGACAGCCCGAGTGGAGAGGAGGCGGCGAGATATGACCTTCCGTAACAAGGAATGGGACATGACATGCAAAGGACTTGACTTTGGACTTACAGACTAAGGGCAAAAATCATTTATTCCCTGGATCAAGTCCTCAGCTGGCCTTGATCAGCAAAGCTTCACCGCAATCAAAGGAGTGATACTAATTTACATCAGTGGAGGTTTTCGCCCACTGTATTTGCTGGGTATATGATTCCCTCCAGCTCTGTCAGATGAGCAGAGAGGGATGTTACAGCCAGAGATCCATAGGGTAGCCTCCTCCTAACTTTTCACTTCATCTTTCAGACCTCTTTGCACTGCCAGACTGGTGTAAAAGGACCTTTGCATAAACAAGAACAGGGCCCTAACAAACCCACTGAACCCTCCTGTCTCTCATTTGACAGTATCACCTCACCCATTATTAGAACTAATTACATTCATTACTGTGGGATCTAGGTGCCTTAGTCTTGAATGAGGGTTCCATGACCAAAGAGATGAGACAGCTGAGTGTCCCTATTCAACCTCTGCTACAGAGCCTTCTCTAATACACCCGTGTTGGGGTCCCTGGGCGTTATCACAAGAGACATACTAATAAAAAACAGTAGCCCAGAACTGCTTCCTCAGTGACCACAAACAGGGATGATGTTTTCCTCCAGGACCCCTGTTTTAAATGTAGACTAAGCCTGGACTTCACCAATGCTGTCAAGTCCTCTGGGTGCTCACTCTGCAAGGGCAAGTTCAGACTTCATATTCATAGTGTCCTCAACCTCCAACAACAAACATTTCCCTATTTTAGGTCAACATGCAAGTAAAAGAAGAAAGTATGCTCTCATCCATAAGTGTGTATAATAGTTCAAGTTTATGCTTGAGGAAAGGAGAAGCAGCATGGCTAGTAGGGTCACTGGTAATGGTCTTAGAGCTCCTTTGGGCCAGTGTGAGTGACAGACTGTAAAATTAAAGTAATTTTCATATTAGTTCCCTCCCCACCTCCTGCCTCTCACCCACTGAAATCATTTAAGTCTAAGCTTTCTACATCACTGGGGGTATAAAGAAGGTGCGTAGGAGGAGAAATTAGAAAGACAGACATACAATTGAAATGTAACTGCTGGAGAATCTCAGCTTCTGTGCTAATGTATTCCATACATTATTTGCAAATGGAGAAGATTCTACACAATCAAGGTATTGAATACCTGGGGAGAGTTATCCTTCACTGCACCTCTCAGCTATACACTCTGAAGGACACTACACACAGCGTGCTGTCCCTGTCCATGTCAGAACTGAAGATGGGGTGGATGCAGTTAGCAAGCCATCCTGGCTGGGCATTCATTGATCCCTGAGGTCAGTGACCAGGGGCCTCTAACAAGCTCCAGGTTGCAGCTGCACTGTCAGGTAGGTCAGTTAGCAAGCTATCCTGGCTGGGCATTCATTGATCCCTGAGGTCAGTGACCAGGGGCCTCTAACAAGGCTGCAGGTTGCAGCTGCACTGTTAGGTAGGTCTTGCCTGAGCATGAATTTTCAGGGCTAACTTTTCTGTAAAACCATATACCAAACCAAAATGAGTTCCTCTGTAGGAAAATTAGAAAGGGAATAGGTCTTACTACAGGATAAAACTCAGCTCTGTTCTTTTAACCTGCAAAGATAACTTTAGACAAAAGCCTGTAAACTACCTCAATTGTTAAGAAAATGTGGGAAACAAGAATTTATTCACCTGAAACAATATCATCTGGGGAAGCTCTGTATTGCTGGATGGTTTAATCAGTAAACTTCAGAGAAAGGTATTAATAAGACCTTAAGTAAATTATCCACCTGTGTAAGTGCTTCATATTCTGCTTCATATTTCTTTCTGTTGATTAAAAAAAAGTACTGAGATAGTTCTAGGCTGAGAGCACCAGCATACGATATGCTAACACCATCACACATGGCAGCTCAGCAAGATCTTCCATCTTGAAAAGTGCTTGTACACTGCTTTCCACTAGCCATCGCTGTATTTAGAGGGCCGTTTCCTCCATGCTGGCAAGCATTGCCCCTTCATAGACATTTTTACAGGGGAAATCCTTTTGTAACAGGAATACTATCATTCTGCTTACCAATGTTCTCCACAAGTCCTGATAAAGAATCAGGAGAAAGAGCTAGGATCCTCTCTGCAGACTTGGAAATCCACAGTTTTTAAAGGAAAGATAGCAGTCCTGTTTACAGACCTATGCCTATCGAGAGGTGGCATGCCTGTTGAGTGCCGCCATACTCAAAGAAAGGATTTAGCCTTTCTGGATCAGCAGAGAGTGCCTGTCATTTGGACAGTCTAGGACATGCCCCGACCTGCTTAGCCTATGCTATTGTACTTCACCTCAAAGGAGCAACTTTAGCAACAGGTACAAAAGACTACGTTCAGCCTCAGCAGCAGCAGAAGGTTGGCTGAAATAGTCAAAAATTCATTTGGAGGAAAAATCAGAGCAGCCTGAAGTCTTACAGCAGAAAGCTTGCACCAGTAGAGATCCATCTCATAGACTGTTCTGAAGGAGCTGCATTTTTTAATATTAAGCTAAACTAAAATCCACAAAACATTAGGTAAATTTATTAGGTGGGTTTTCCCTGGCACAGTTGGATCAGCTCCAGTCAAATTGTGCAATTTTACTGAGAAGACAAAAGTGATGATTTTAGTTATGTGAAGCAAAGGAACAATCTAGTTTAATTGTCAGTCTGGCAAATTTCTGAACTTATGCTTCTTCAAACTCATGTAGCCCAACCTAGCACCTGTTCAAACTGAGAATACAATGGGCTGTGTAAAGTGGCAATTGCAGGGATCACTCTCGATAGCTTTGTAAGGCTGGTCTTTGCTCCAGAACTACTGATATGGACTTACCATGAAGGACCTGCCTGTTTAATCCACAACTTTTCAAAATACCTGCCAGCAGTTCAGTGAATTCAGCAGCCAAACATCCCAGGATGCTCATCAGCTGGACTTGCTGATTTGTTGCTATCCATTCTTTCAAGTGTTCCCTTATCTGCTTTACATCAACAGCTAGGGTGCCAAGATGCTCATTACTTCCTAATGGTCCATATTCCATTTCTATATTTTTCTTCTTAAAGACCAATTAAAAAAAAAGTTAAGTAGCTCAGCCATTTTAGAATCACCATTGATTCCAGCTCTCTCCTAATTTATTAATGGGCTTACCTTCTCTCTCGTATTTCTTTCCCCCGATATACTTGGAAGAGCTCTCATTATTTATTGTGGCCCTTTGGGCCAACATTAACTCATTCTGTTTCCTACCTACACTGAAAGCTGGAAAGGTTTCTCCATTTGCCTGCTGGCCTCCTCCCCATTGCTGGATGACTTCAGACATCTAAAGGTTTTCAAATTTGAAAACCAAGGAAGTCCTGTATCATTCCTATTCAAGTCACACCAACTCCAGCAAGCCTTGGAGATTAAAAATTGCAAAAGTGAGCATGTTCTAGTATCTCAAGAACACAGAAATGATACAGTATTTCACGAGCCATCTATCTAATCCAGATTCCGTTACCTTTACTTGAAAAACAAGTGCTTTGGAGAAATGCACAAGAAACCTGATAAAATTTGAGTCAAAATAATTTGACTCCAGGGAAGACTCCATCAGCTCCAACCAAAACAAATAAAATACACAGGTTTAGCATCACAAAGTGTCCCAAGGCATCAGGTACATCATTTCCCTGTTTCTTCTCTGTATTTTGGGCAAATCTCAACCTGTGAGGATAGTTGCATTGGGTGCCAGGATTTACTGGATTTTCTCTTTTCAGATGAGCAAATTATTCGTAAGACTGAAGTAGGAAAATCCACTCCTCCCTGGCCACAATCAGGTTTCCCATCAATTAGGTAAACTGACATGAGGTTTAACATTTTCCATTTAAGTTTCTGACAGTACTATGAAAACAACCCCTCAAACTGATATCCAAACTAACCTTGCCCTGTAAAGCAACTTCAGGAAAAGCTTTAGAAGGTAAAATTGTTAACCAGAAAGACAGAAGTGTTATCAGCAGTAGATGATCAGCCAAATACAAAAATGTTTGCAAGAATAAGGTGGGACTGTCTTCAAACAAAGTATTTCATGCAGAGAGGCACTGAGAGAACTCACAGGTCAGACATTAGCATTCACAAGCCCATTCTAGCAAAAGATTATTTCTACAGAGATTTCAGGTGCCTATATTGTAGAGTAAATGAAAAAAGGATGCCTATGAAGGCACGAATAAAAGGTACAGGTGTGCACAAGTGTGCATATATGTACATCTGCATACAGCAGAATGTTTCCCCATGGGTGAATGTGCTTACACACAAACAGATCTGCTCCTTCTCATTTCTCTTCCTCCATCCCCCAGGTTTGCAGTAGTGATAGAGAAAAGGCTCGCAAATGCACTTTACCAATTCACAACTAGTCATTCTGGGCTATATACAGACTCTGCTCTCGTCCCGACTCAGAGCAAGAAGACTAAAGAATAGCTTGCAATTGTGCTAACTCCCAGTTTTATCCATCGGTTTTCAAGCCTCAAGTGCAGAAGCAGGAGTGTAAACCAGTGAGTAGCAATCTTAATCCCAAGGGAATACCAGTCCCCAGGGATAGCCAAGGCCCTGCTTCCTGTTTAAAGAATATGCAGTGACTGGTTAGGCAAATGGTGTGTCTGCATTTCCTATGAATATCCCTGACCATCTATTCCCAGCTCTGTTTTCTATTTACAGTTGGCATGATGGGTGCTCAGAGAGATCCTGGATGCTCATCCCGAACAGAGTACAAGTATCAGTTCTCCTGAGATAATTCAATTTATCCATTATCATCATCTGTAGCAGAGTAGCACCTAGATACCACATAATGCTGAACAGACACATACTAAGAGGCAGCTTCTATCCAGAAAAAGAGCAGTGTGAATGAACAAATATGCAGAGAAGGAAAACAGAAGCACAGGGATATAAAGCTTCTCTCCCCTTGACCAGTCACACACACAGCAAGCCAACGGCAGAGCTACAAAGGATCAGGATTCCTGATTCCCAGTCCAAATCAACAAATATAACATGAACAGCTAAAGGCCCGAGTAGCACTCTTTGGGCATACACTCAAAACTCATTACCAAACAGGATTGATCACCAACTTCTCCCTGATGCTTCTATTCTTTATTCTATCAGCACTGGATGGCACAGAAACTCCAGATATAGCAGCTCAGAAATCTCTTGCCTATTCCCTACTTGCCGGCAAAAAAGCTTGTTTTGATATTTGCAGGAGTGAATTAATTTGGTATTCCCGATAAGATCTCAGACACACCCCAATGACACTTACACCCACGGCCACGGCGGCTGATAACATCATCAGCTGACTTCTCAGCTCTGCAGCAGTCTTTTTCACCCGTTTCTAGGATTATGAAATACATATTTTGTGTGGCTGGTTAATGCCAAAGTTACAAAATCCATGTAATTAAGATTAATTTAAGAGCTGGATTGGATCAACTTGTGGCATCCACCCATTAATTAAAAGAAACACTTTGAATTTCAAGCGGCTGCCTTAATATTTCACTCTGTGCTGGCACTGTTAACCTCAAATTGGCAAGCGAGACGTGAGTGCCCAGGTGCGAGCGGCTGGGGGCCATTGGTTAAGCCAGGCCGCCTGCATCGGGAGGCAGATGCCCTCTTCTGGAAGGTGCACACATATCTGTCCTGGACTACTTGACTCACTGCTTGTATGACTACATGTACGGATACTCCCGGCTAAACATACGCAAGCATAAAATCTATATATGTTTACACAGACTTATGTACATGTGACACACATCTTCCTAATCCACACATATGCTGTGCACAGATGGCTACCTGCAATGATGACACATTTGACATATTATGTGAATGTTTATGAGTTACTTCTGAATGTTTGGGCTTTTTACTACATGTGCACATGGGTGTTAGCTCTAGAGAAGAGTATGTAATGTCCACATGTGCTAGATTTTATGAGCCATACAAAGACAACACTGAAATGGGTATGTGTTCAAAGTTGCAGGGAAAGTATTCCAACCCAGTGGAAAAAAAAGTGTGACCAACCTTCTGCACAAGTTTACATGGATGGCTTTGCAGGTTCTTTGAGGGGCCTTCCTGCCCAGCTCATCTTGTCTTTCCATAAAACGTGACCATTCTTATTAGGTATTTGCACTGTCCTAGCACCTAAATTCTTAAACAATCTAACATTGCCTTTGTTGCATAAACAAGGAAGGGAATCTACTAACTGCCCTGAAGAGCTTACAGTCTATGGTACAGAGTGTTAAAACCACACTATATGCTGAAACGTAAACTTCAGGTCCCAAGATTACCTTTCATTTGGAGTGGGTCCATTTACCCCTTGGGAACGAAATAAGAAATAACAGATTTGGAATACCTTAGTTTTTCAATTTGATTACGTTGATCACCTCATGCACATATGGGAATATGAACAAAGATACATATATGCACCTTGGGACATACTGATGTATATGCGTATAAGCACATTAATTCAAAGAGGAAGTTCATTTCAATAAGATGATGTACATGCACATAAAGTGTGTCAAATGTACAAGAATGTGGAGATATGTGCATTTATATAAGGAGATTGCATTTATATGACCGTATGAACATGTCTATGAAGGTCCTTAAGCAAACTTGTCAGGGAGAACACAAACTATGTGTAAACAGCTGGAAAGATGCGTAAGACCAAATGCTTTTTCTTACTGTCACAGTACAAAAAAGTTAAGAATCTCTTCCAAATCCAGATTTTCTCTTGGATTCTACAGCTGCTAAGTCTATTTGGTTTATGTATTTTTTATAATCTGAATTGCTTTCATGCAAAGACATCATTTTAATTCATTTAGAACAAAATCTCTCCCTCTTCCCTTTATGACAGAGTCACATCTTCTTTAGGTGAAAAAAGTCTGCCCCAGCACAGCATGCTATTCTCTTCAGCACCTCCTGTTGGGTGCAGTTAGACTGGTCTCTTCAAATATATCCCATCTTTTAACCCACAGCCTGTGGCTGAATCAGAGATCAATAAATCCCTCATAACAGCTTCTGCTAGATGAGATGTAAACCAGCCACTTTCTGCCTTATTCTCTCTATACCATGCCATCAGCACTCAGTGCTGTCTGAGTACAAGGCTTTGATCAAACTAGTAGTTTCCCTTCCAGACATCATCATGATCCATATCCAACTATCCTTCAGCAGGGCAGGCTCCAACACCCCTTATTAGTGGCTTTGTATTTGCAGAATTGTGGCAAGTACAGGCTGGATGAGAACTTGCATATGTTTAATATAATCTAAATAACTGAGCAAGTATTGGATTTAGTTTAGTTTACAGATTGGTTGTTCCCAATTCTATTACCCTTCTTCATTGCCTCTTCTGACACCCTGATCAACAGAGGTAATCCAGTCTCTTACATTTCTGATACTAAAGCAAGTTACAAACAAATAGAAGAATCAAATATAAAGGCAGGTATAATCTTACCTGTCCGTGAAATGCAGCCACATCTGGCGTGCAGTACAGCAGATGTTCAACAGAGCATGGCAAAACTGTGGTCCAGTGCATCTGCAAGGGAAAGGAAGAATTGCGTTAAGATGTTGTCCTGTACCAACTCTAAATCAGTTAACAGATAATTTTTTTTTAAATAGGCATATCTGTATTTTTGCAGCTTATGTATGAAAGCAGGGTAGGGATGAGAGGACTTGTTCAAGGTTATCAGCAAACGATCCAACAGTAGTTAGAAGCAGAATTTAGAATTAACGCGCAACATAGCATTGTCTATTTTTCCAGCACCTCTGCTCAGTTATACCTAAGAGCACCATGAGATCTTTAACAACCAGAGATTACCAGAAGGTCACCCAAATGAGCCTGCAGAAGCTGCTGTAACTAATAACCAACACAAGTTTCCATGGTGAGGATTATAAGATAGCCACCTCTTCTGATACAGCAGATCTCTGCCCTGCTGATAGACACAAAGCCTACCTGCACCTGAGGCCAGGGCACGGCAGCAGATTTTGAGGTGTCAGTGTACTCTACATGTGTTCTCATTCTTGGGGAAAATGTTCATGATTATTTCATTTTGTGGCAGTAATGGAAAATACATTTTAGTGCTTGTGTTCTGCATTTGCAATTCATGTTCCCATACATGATTACATTAAGTCTGTGTTCTGTCATTTTTGATGAATGTAGCTTGTTTTCTGTAAAAAACAGACTCTGGGATGAAAAGTGACAGAAGTGAAGCTGTAACAAAGGATGATCAATTTTTTATGGCCAGCACCAAATGCAGGGGAAGTCCCTGAATGTCTCTCTGAAGCTGGGGACCCTTCAGTCACAGGCTGAAGTATGACCCATTCCTGTCACCATACTGCTTCTGGCAGTCACAGGGCAACAGTGGCTAATACTGCTTTCTTCTTTTGCCAAAGTTGATAAACTAGCTTTTCATTAATAGGTCAGTGGCTGAGAGCAATTTGACCTCTGCAAACAAGAGTACACAGGTAAAAAGCAAGCAGCACAGTAGGCAGGAGTTGGTGGGTTTGATTCACCTATTAGCACAGTAACATTGATGATCCTCAGGTGTTTTGTGGTGAACAACGAACAGGGACCCTGGAGAGAGGGCTCTCTCTCCCACGGTCTAAAAGCAAAGAAACAGGAGGAGAAAAAGGCATGAGGAAGAGAAGCAATTTACGCAGAGGTAAGTGTTGGAGGCTCCATTGGAGATTATCAGGATAGCTGCACTAAAGGTGACAACCCAAAGCAGTTACCCAACTTCCCAGTGACTTCAGACTGGAAAACCAAAGTAATGCAAGTCGGGCACTCTGCTGGAGGTTTTAGCTGATTTTGTTCAGACTGAGACCCTGAGTAAGAAAAATGGATCCCATGTATTTGTAGGGACAAAGGGTTCTGCTGATGGCAGTTCCAAAACCTGCCAAGTTTGTTGTTTTTGTTCAGATGGTCATGAGCCAGATCTTGACCTCTGAGATTCAACAGTAACCACCCTGAAGTCGGGGAACTGACACTAGAGTTTTCCTGCTTCATAAAAGCTGAGAATAAAGCCTCTTGATACACAACTCGAGCTTGTTCTGCTATTCAAAATTCTTACTCAGGCTACAGTGGAAGAAGTTGCATGGCTGCTGGAGTTGCTTCTGGCCCCCCTCCCCCGGGACATGTGCTCACCATAAGCAGATGGTTTCAGAGATTAAGTTCTAAGGAGGCATTAGCAGGAATATCTACACACAGCACCCCGGCAGCTGCCTGGGCTCACACCTGTTCTAAGTTTCACAGCTTTCAAAGAATCAGTGTTCAAGGCTTTTTTGCCCTTTCCTTTTTTGGAAAATAGAAGCTTTCAGGGCAAATGCAGAGCTGGCTTCTACTCAGGGGTTTCTCCCCTTTGCAAAGAGATTCCCTGGAGCTGCACCTCAGTCCAGATTTTTGGCTATCATTGTCAGGGTCTGAAAGAGAACCAAGCAGTTTCCCTAATCCAGAAATTACAATAACAGAGCTGCAGCTTAGGTAGAAGTCAAAAGCTCTTATCACAGGAAAGGGAACTCACAACTGTTCTTTACCTTTAAATACTAAAAAAAAATTATTGGATCACAACTGAAAGACCAAGGGACCCACCCTTCACACTTCAGTGTATTTCTTTGGCCATGTTTCTTCTGATCATCACATTTAATTCAAATTAACAAGAAAAATGGCAGCAGGTAGCATTGGGGGCTATAACAGTGGTCTGCAGCGGCTGGGCACATGGTTAAAGAATGTAACTCCAGGTCCTGCAGTGCTGAGGATGATATCTCGTGACATGCGACATCACTAAATGAAGCTGGAGGTGCCGAGCTTGGGTCCCTTTTTGCTGGAAACAGGAAAGGGATCTTCCTGCATAAGAGGAACTTAGGCACAATGGAATCTGGCACCTGGAAATGCAGCCAGTCCATACAAGTAACAAAAAAAAAAATAAATCAGTGAAGCAACCATGCCAGAATGTCTCCTTGGTTTAGCCATACTCTCCAGTTGCTTGCCATCAAAAAACTGGGTATTTCATAGCCTACTACAGCATCAAAGTTGCTGCACAACAGGTAGTAAAAAGAGAAAACTATACACATGCAATAATGAATATTTGATTAATTCATGTGTACCTGATTGTGGGTAGCCATTCTTGAGTATTCCTGATGTATAAACAGAATTCCTAGTGCACATAAGCACTTACTAATGCACCTAGCACTCCTTAGACCTAAAGCATTTATGTGCTTGGATGGACGTGCTTGCTAGTGTTACAGTTCATATGTCAGTCCATGCATCCTCTGTATGGTAGTGCTGCACGTTCTGTCTCCTGTTCTGGTAACTGAAGCAACAGTCTAGTGACATTCAAAAACCCAATCTGCTGAGTAGTGATGAGTCTCTATCACCCCGTTTGGAATGAAAGGTGTTTATCCAAGGTGATCCATAGCCCTTTTCTCAGGCCTAGTGTAACCCCAACTCTCTTCTATTTTGGAATGTCCTTAGTCTTCCCTCCCTCTCCTACCCAACACGATCCAGTGAGGTATAAGCACAAAGGGGATGCTACTTGTAGCCAAAAACATTCCAGGCAAAGGCATGAGCATCACATAAGGAAAAAAAGGGATAGAAGTAGCAGATAGAAATGAGAGAAAAGAGAGTGGGGCTAGCACACAAAACCAGAAGGAAAGCAAAGGTTCAGGGAGGAGATGAAGAAATGTAGACTTCACAGAGTCAGAAAAAAGGAATGAATGTGGAGAGGACAAAGATAGTCAAAGACGCCCCTAACTCGCCCATGGCATTGTGCCACTCTGCCATCCCACTCATCCAAGCACTGCTCACTACTCTGCCAGCAGCGCTCATTGCTCATTAGCAACGTGCCACCTGCCTCCGCCAAGGCACTAGCCTCGGCAATCAATACGGATCGGTCGGTGACGGTCCACAGATACCAGTGGCTTTTCACCGTGCGCACTTGTTTCAAACAATGCTCAGCTGGTACCCGCCAGCGCTGGGCTCACCCCCGCA
>NW_009607488.1:3673-11363 GCF_000690535.1 Cariama cristata | reverse complement strand
TATATATATAAATCTTTCTTAAGGAATAAGCCATTAAATAAGCACAACTCATATATTCAATGTGTTGTCTGTGTTTAAGTACTGAAACAGACTCTGGTGAAACCACTTTACCTTTTCGTCTTTTTCTAACTGCATCACTTCCAAGTAGATGCTCCACTTAACATAGTTTTTTGAACTTTTCCCCCAGCTCCACAGAGGTTCATCCAAATTCATATAATGTATCATGTCATATAATTTTTTCTTCTACAACCTCTGTCTAATGCATTGCTTCCTCACTAATGCGAATGAGAGGTTCAGAAGGCATAAATTAAATAAGAGGTGTTTGAGGTTCTCCATAGCCATATTCAGATGCTAGTGGGTCAGTATTAAATCCCTATTCTGCATCTGGACTATACTTAGAAAGGCAACGCATGTTTCATTTCAGCTGGCGTAGTAAATGCTCTCTGGAACAAATAGCTCTTAAAACACATTTTTGGTAATACCTCTCCCATCATTTCACAAGACATGTGAGACACTTTGGAAGAAAGAATTAGTGATTCACAGAGCGGAGGTGATTTGGGGAACTGCAATTCAAGTAATAGATGACAAATGGTGAAGAAAGATGTTTGGATAGCCTGTGCTTAAAATTTTGTAAAATTAGGTAATTGATTACTGCTGGTTGTATCATGCTCATTTCCAAAACTGCAGTCTGTGGGGACCTGCTATAGTATTTGCCTACACCCATCCATTATTTCAGTAAGACAGCAGATCTTGGCTCTGTTTCTGTCTGTGTACAATTTGGCAACAGAGTGATCTCTTGAATTAAATTTGCTGTAAAGTACTGGTCAACCACAACTAATTTCTTCTTCCAAAAATCTTTCTGTGGTTATGAAAAGAAAGGTAATGCTTTCTACTAGCTCTGTCTGGCACAGTATCCTGGCTTTGATAATGATAAATAGTGGATGTCTGAAGGGAGAGCATAAGAAACTAGTAGAGAGTTGTCTTCCTTCATACTCCCCTGCCTTTCTGACAACGTCTGTGAGCAGGAGGCTGCATCACATTTAATAGTCCTCTGTGGTCCTATCCTCTATGGATGTATCTAATCTTCTTTCTAATCCATCTACATTCTTCGCATTTCCTACGTCCTGTGACATAGAGTTCTGCAGTTTTATGATAGAACATGGGATTTAATAACATGCTGAATGTTTCAGCAAATGCAACAAGAATAGACTGTTCACTTACTACATCTTTCTTATCGTTCCATCTCCTTTCATAAGGTAGTCCTGCTTTCTCATTCTTTAGTAATGTCGTTGTAATTTTGGAATTTTATAACAGCTCTAGACACAGTAACAAAGACTGTGCTGCATCATTCTGGATCCTGTATCACACAGCAATAAGTCCCATTACTGTGGTAATAATTCTTTACCATCCTCTTGATTATTCAAAATATAGAGAGGAACAGCCGAATTTCAGTATAAGAATAAAACCAACACTCTCTAGGCATATAAGAACATGGGAACTTCACAGAAAGGCTTCAGTTTCTTGTTTAACAAAGTAACTTGAAACTAAAATGCGTGGTGTTCAGATGAAGGTTGAAATTACTCCTTCTGTTGTGTGATGTCCTTATCTCGCATGGATTAGTCCTGTGTCGTTGTCTTCTTCCTCCACATCAAGTATATACAGAATATACCACCAAACAATTAGTTCTGACCATGCATGTTCTTGTGATTGAGGATTTGGCATGATGGACTTGTGTTTATACTTAAAATCAGATGACTGGATTGCCACTTTAAAATCTGCCACTCCTCTTAAAGTAAAGTATTGCCTGTATTAGTTGAGCGGAGATTTTTAGCTCTTGTGAGCCTGTTAGACAGGTTTATCATTGTGGCTCATTCAGGTGATGACTTGTATTCTTGGTGAACAATGCCATAGCCAGTGTTTGTCGCTGCAGGGCCTGAGGCACTGGGGGATCTCTTACCAAGCACTGCTGCTGCTGGTTCTCTTTTTGTCCCCTGACTGAACACTGCAAATTTAACATGAAGGTTTGCACTAGTAGTGTTTCTTGTGCTAGGAATTTGTGTGCATTAATAGGCAGTAGAATCATGTGTTGAGACAGTATCCTGGGGTTAAACTGTTTTCTGTAATTATCCTTCTGCCTCATACTCTTCTTGCTCTTGTGATTGTTTCCCAGCATCAAGAGGTCAGACAAAGGTGTTTCCAGGCATTGTTAATTTATACTGTAATTGAAATAACCTTTTTAGTCTGTCCCAAAAAGCAGCCAAGAGTCACTTAACACTGAGAACTGTGCTGGACATTTCTTTCCTGACCTCAGCAATTGTTCATCTTTTGCAGCCTCTCAGTGGATTATCCCTGTGTTTGCTTTCTCAGAGCATTAAAGCTCTTAATGGTTTTGATCAGAACTTAGGTAAGAGGCTGGAAGAGGGATAAGGAAAAGGGTATAAGTTGTTTATCTTAAAAATTGTGTGACTGAGATGCGGATAAATTGCAGAGCTGAATCTGTACACCTTGGAAAGAAACAGCAACTGATGGCAGATCATTATTCTGAGACTCAAAAGGACGCAGAAACTAAGGAGGATGATGAACAGGTTCAGTATCCCAGAAAATAACTTTAGCAATGAGTACCAAAACATGCATTTTTTTCTTTTCCCTTTTAAGCTTTGAGATGAATGTGCCATAATAAGGATCAATCCTGTATAACCAGAAGAATTTTCCATTGCTGCATTTTGTGATTCATACTGAACTGTGTTTCCGTTGTTTGGATGCTTCTGCCTTTTTTAGTTGAGGCTTGTCATGACTGACCAGAATTTAGGAGACATAACTCCGTACCCACCTCCAAGGCACAGCAGTCCTTCTTAGCATCATGTCCTGTCTTTCACAGAGGTTTCTTTTCTGCCTTTTCCCATTAGTTTTGCCCAAAATAATCCAAGAGCCCTTTTAAAAAATCAAATGTGAAGCTGTTGCTTTATATAGCCAGACTGCTGGTTGTTCACAAGGTGTGTCTGTCACTAAGCGATGATTATCCTGAAAAATGATGACTGAGAAATGACTGGAGAAAACAGAAAGCAAGTCTGGTAATGTGTTTGAGGTCCATTAGCAAGAGTCCATATATCTTCAGTCAAGATAAACAAATTCTGCTTTTCAGTGCACAGCTTAGAAAGACAAAAATTGTTGTGATAGGGTTTTTATTTATTGTCTGAAAATAATTACTACACGCTCCATCTGAAATACCCGTTTGGTTTAAAAGAAAAAAACCTGCACATAATTGATTGATCTGGATTAGGTAGCATTTGTGGCTATCAGTGTGTGTCGGTGGAAATTTAGGTTCAGAAAGGCAGAATAAGCAACTCTTCATTGCACTTAAATCTGTTCTAAAGCTTTTGTTAAACATTTTCTCTGTGTTATTGCTGCACTTTGAAAGCCGTGGTAGTTCTTCAGCCAGATACGATGTTAAGATATGGAAAAGTGAGAAATAAGTTGTAGAATGATCCTACAATAAAGAGTCATTATAATATACTTGTATAACCGTGTCAGTTACCAACATGAAGTCTTAAAAACCAGGTGAACATTACTAGTCTTCTAAAATGTGACCCTTTGCTCTCCTCTTCAGTGTGAAGATATGGTCTGTTTATCTTAGTGTAGGTGAAAGTGCTTGTGACTGGAGTAAGAACCTATTTTGTTGTAGTCTGTGGAGGGGTGCTTTGATGTCTGGGCTACCTTTCAATGTGCATATTCCTTGAATTTAAAAATCCTGAAATCAATTTTATTTAAAATTTGAAAGAAAAATGTTATTAAAGCTTAACATAAATTTTAGTTTTCAAGCAGCCCTTTATGTAGCTGATGTTCTCAAGCTGTGAATGTGAGTGGCCAAAAAATGTGAAGGCAAAGTATGAAAATTCTGGCACACCTGCTAGTTTGGGTGTAATTTTTGTATTCCTGATACACAGGGTTGAGGGAATTAGGTCTGTTTAGAGTGTTGCCTTGATTTTAAAAAATAAGTTTAATGCAGCAATGTTGGAAGACCTCATACATTACTATAAATTGTAGCCTTTAGAAATGCTACTAGGATCTTACATTGCAGATCTTCAATTAACAAGTGTAGGTTCTGTACTGTCAGTTGGCTTGTGAATTTTCTTTTATTATCAGCACAGTACACACCATTCTGTGCTTGCGAGAAGGCTTGACTGTTTCCTGCAGGGGGTTGGAAGAAAAAAGTTAGAAGTCTTGCTCTTTCCAGTGACTACCAAGCATAATTTTAATCAGCATGCACTGTTGGATTGTAATTCCAGTAGATTATAATTGTTTGCTGTAATTGAAGTAGAGTGTTAGCTGGTGTGAAGAGTAAACCAGAGAGACTGGATTTAAAATTCTATGGCAACGAAAAAGGAGGATTTTGTGATACATATGAAAAACAAGCGGCCATGTAACCTTTTAATTGTTCAAATAATAAGCATTTTGTTGTAGATGATTAAAATAAGAAAAACCATGCTGTTATCTTTGAAAGCTAATAGAAACAAATACTCATACTAGAGAAGTCATAACTTCAAAGTGTGGTTACTTTTCTGTATAATAATGTAGTTTCTACTTTAGGGCTTCTAATTCAGACCACGTTGGGAAGATCCTTGAAGATTCATGATGCATCATGAATCTCATGGATTCAGAGATGAGATATTTATAGCTGTTTTAAGCTGCAAATAGCATTTTTTGTTCAAGTAGGAAGGCTGACTTCTACCCTTTAGAACAAAATAATAATAAAAGTACACTGCATAGTCTTTCAGTTCCTATAATCTAGCAATTACATACCTTTGTGTACCTGTCAATATTTTGCATCTGTCCTTTTCTCTTGCTACGGCAGTGATGAGTAAGAAAACCATTAATGGTGTGCATTTTTGCCTTTTATCTGATCTCTGTGCAGCTTTTCATAAGACCCTTTCTGTTCCTTCTCTGCTTTAGTGTGAACAATCCCACCTAATGAGAGAGCATGAAGACGTGCAGGAGCGAACAACACTACGCTATGAGGAACGAATCACAGAGCTGCACAGTATCATTGCTGAATTAAATAAGAAAATTGATCGACTGCAGGGAACAACAATAAGGTACAGCAACTTCCTGGAAATTCTGGGCCAATGCAAGAATGGTGCAAAACATGGTGTGAATTATACTCTAAATATAATTTGATGATGACTTTAAAATAGTTAGGCTTGTTATGACTGGTACTGAGTAGCTGCCCATAATTAAGGTATATGTTTTGCAGAGTATCGTCCTGAGGGTCAAAAGCACTACAGTCTCTCCGGTAAAATCGCACTTTGCAAAGCCTAATGAGCACTGCAAAGATCTGCACTGTGCCATCTAAATATTCCTTTAGCGTAACATACATGCCAGGGTACCATATAAGTGACAGGTGGATAAAGGAAGATGTAACCACCTAGCCTGCAGCTCTGCTTTTAAGTTTATTTTGTGACATCCTATAGATCACCTAAGCCAAATCACTAGTGGTGAGAAATATGACTGAAATCGATATCTGCAGGTTTTACATTTACTTGTACTGGTATTTGTGACAAAACGCAATGGCACGTATCATGTTGTTGCCTGTCCTTGGAGCAGCAAAGCTTGGGGTATTACGCTAGGTCATTACTTGTTACTGTGTTAAAATAAACTGACTACTGGAAAACACTTGCTTTTCCTCACTTGCTTTTACCCATTATTTTCAACCTAGAGAAAGTTGGACTAGAATGAGGAAGGAGCTTCTTAAAGTTTAGCTTGTGAGGATGCAACTAAGCTATCAGAATCTATGGATTTTCAAGAGAACATGAAATTAGATTTGGCACTTTTGTAGGTAATGTTGACAGGGTGCTCTACCCATGCAGCAGATTTTCAGTTTTCCTTGCCTATTAGCTGCAAGTTTTTTGATAACTGCTTCATTTGCTCTTCCTTGTAAATGTTTCTACTAGCGCAAGGCAATATTGTTACAACTGCTTGTTTAACCTTTCATGAAGATATTTATATGCAAAAAGAAAAAGGGTTGGTGTACCATAAATAAGAGGAAATATCATCATACATCTATACTGCTGTAAAAGCAGTGATAGAATCACATTGTGTTAATGTTATTTGAGAAGGTAAATACTGCCAACTCTAAGATGATCATAACTAGCAATGGTCATGGTGAGATTTTTCAGGTAAGTATTTTCTAAATTGGTAGTACTTCTCTGAAGAAAAACTCCTGTGACTCCCTTGTTCCTTCATGCTTGGTACCTATGCAGACAAACTTTCCATTTGTCTTGTTTCGAGTCACCTTTCTTTTCTGCATGATACTGGCTGCCCATCCTGCCCTCCTCTCTGGGATACCTGTAGCAATTGAAAAGACTGGTTCAAAAGCAAAATCTGAGAAGCATGAGAGCTGGATTGATTTTTTTTTTTTTTCTTGAATGGCAGAAGAACTGTATGACATTTAAGAAAAATATTACATAGAATCCATAAAAATTGTTTGTTTGGAGTCCCTGTGGCAAGCTAAATGCCAAGTGGTGTTCAATTTCAAAATACTGAAATCGGATGGATGCTGTCAATGTCTACCCACGTCCTTAAACAGGTCAGCTGTGGCACGCACAGGAAAGTGAAGTGTAAGAACCGAGCTTGATAGGGAAGCACATGCTGCTTCTCCTGAAAAGTGCAGTTTTGCTGCCCTTTTTGGGGGCTGCAGGCTTTTGAAGGTGTCAGAGCAATACTGCTACAAGAGGTGCCGCACCGCTGTCATGCCCCACCTGCTTGGTCCTGTTGTATGAGATCTTGTTTTGTTCAGACAGCTAGGATGCCTCCTCTGTTCTTATTTGTTCCAGTGTTGTTAGTAAGAACAAAAATGTTTATGAAGTTAGTGGATTTTTTAATTTCCTTTAATGATTGGAATAGCTTGTTTTCTTTGGCAGGCCAATAATTTGGTGTCTGGGGAACAGAGCAATAATATTCCTCCTAAAAATGAGGTAGAGTTGGAAGGGTTCCATAGAGTTTGTAAAGACAGCTGAAAGAAGGAAAACTCATACTTCCTGCTGTGACTTTCTGTAAATCTACTCTGGGATCTACTTGCGTCACTCTTGAGAAGCTGTGCCATCCCACAGACCAAGGGTGGTGTAGTTGCTGTCCTTGCTGGGACAGGTGTGACTCACTGCACTCCACCCTTGGCTGTGGGGACTGTGAGCCCGGGAGCCGGAACAAAAACAGTCCTGGGAGAAAGGGTTCTGGGAGCACGGTCCTGCTAGGGCCTTGGCATTCATACTTTCCTTTAAACCAGAACACAGGAGGGATTTTAGTTTTGATTTGACTCTTGGATACCTGCAAGTAATATTGAGTGGAGGCTTTCCTTGTGCTGCCACAAAATTTGGACTGTCTTTCTGGAAACAGTTTTCTTGAGTTTACGTTAATTGTGTAACAGATAAGTGTTTTCCCAGGGCTGACACAAAGATTGTGCAGTATTTTCATGTGTCATTTTTAGGCTGTAAAAATGAACTAAGATGTAGCTTGATGTACTACTGCTTTATGACATTCTTCATAGTTCCTTCCAAAACCCAAAAATATTCTGGAAGCAATTAGAAGAAACCAGAGTTTCATGGAGGGTATTTGACTATCCTCCTTAAGCTGTATGATCTTTAAATTTGTAGCTCTTCGTTTGAATGTGAGTAGTACCCTCAGAAAGTAGGGCAGA
>NW_009607488.1:0-3642 GCF_000690535.1 Cariama cristata | reverse complement strand
AAAGAGTGTTTAAATCTGAATAAGGTATTGCAACAGTTTGAGGAGTGTTGGCAGGCTAAGTTAGTTAATGTTCTCTATTACAAGAATTTTTCTCTGTTTTTTGGTGTTTGGGTTTTTCTTTTTTGCCCTTGCACTATCAGGGTTTTTACACATCTTGAAGTGTAATGGCTTTTGCCTATGTGGTTCAGTAATGCCAGCTCTAGAAGAGAGCTTAAGTCACATGTCAATACCTGTGCCTCTTCCCAGGTATGTCTGATATGCTGATCTTAGTAATCTTACAGGAGTATTTTTAGAAGTTTCCAGGATTGTTCTTGGTTTGCTAGCCATTTCTTGGGTACAACAAGTTCCATGGTGTGGCCACTTGAAGTTAACTGCTGCTCTTGCACTACGTTCTTCCAGCATTCCTTAAAGAAAATGAGATCACCATGGTTGTGGGAGCAAGGTAACATTCGTCTGAAATTGTATTGTCTCCCTGCTGCTGCTCTGGACGGCGCAGCTGGTTTGGAAGCCCAACCTCACCAAAAAAAAGCTGAAGTACAGCTGTAACTGATCTGATAGTAAGGCTAAAAAGAGAGTTGCCTATACTCATACTGTGCAAGTAGACATGCCTCTTGCTTGCCTAGTTCTCCATATGTGACAGTGCAGAATTTACCCACTACCAGTTCAAGAAGGTGGCAGTTTGGGAGCAAAAAGGCACAAAAGAAGTGGTCCACTAGGGTGAAGATGCCTTTTTTTTTATTTGAGCAGTCTGGAGACATAAACTTTAGCTCTGTTTTTTCTTGGAAAATTATAATTGTGTGACAGTATCTCAGTGTTCTCGCCTACATTATTAGGGAGAGAGTGGGAGGGGGTGGCTGGTATTTTGCTGAAGTTAGTTGTAAAACTCAAGTCAGAGGCTTCCATGAAATTCTGCAAGACTGTTGGGGAGAAGAGCTTTTGATGATTGTGCAAAAGCATATTTTGTCAGCTTCTTTTAGAGTGAAGAGCTTTCACTGAGTAATGCTAGCTTGGGGTTCCTGTTAGCATGTCAAATGGATGCCAGTGGCAGTGTTACTCCTACTTCTGCTGTTTCAATTTGTAGAACTCTAATGTTTTGCATTGCAAATGTCTCTGTCCTTTGACAAGATGTGTGCCTACTCCCATTTCCTCTCCAAGTGTGCAACAACTTAGAAGACAGCAAAGCCAATCAAATTAATCTTTCCAATTGTAAAGTGATATTGTAAATACTTGAACATAAAGGATACACCCAATAACCCTGAAGCACAGGAAAGATTTACAAATTGGACAGTAGTGTACTGAAAGAGAGTTATGTCTCTATTAAAGGTGAATATTTCTGACTTCAGATGTTTTTAGTATTGCCTTAGATTCATTCAAACGGAATTCTTTTTTTCTTAATCATGTCTTTGGCTGGCAAAGTCATCTGTAACTTGTTGGTGCAGAAACAACTTTGGCCTATGACTGACAGTGTTTCTTAGATGTCAAGTTGAGGTTCAGCCAAAGGAAGAGATCAAATTGCGTTTAGTTCTAAACCAGTGGCTGTTTGGGTACACCTGTGCAACTCTAAAAATAAAACCTCTAAAAATACGAAGAAACTTTAACAATACCGAACAGAAATATACTCTGTTGAATATTGGTGTCTGCTAAGCATTATTTGAAACAGTTGTCAAGAAGTTTGTAACCCAAACAGTTGTTCAGACCTACAGCTTTTAATCTGAAATATATTCAGAAAGTGGATTCTGTTGGAGTTAATGAGGAAGAATGAGAGTTAACAGACTACAGCATCACATGAAACAACACATGGCACTTGTAGTCATATTTACACAATGACCTGGAGATCTGGTTCTAGCTTCTAAATATGTGCTAGGTGGAAGCTATTTGGATTCAATTCAAATGGCAGCGTGGATGTGATAGTGTTGGCTTCAGCGTATAATGCCCAGCCCCACCTGCCTTCAGTGATTAATTCCCATGTTGTCTCAAGTGTGTCGCTATTTGTTTACAAGTGAACTAGTTCAGAGGGACCTCAAGCGTGTATACACAGGGAGCAGTCAATCTCTGAGTTGCAGGGCACATACACCTGTAGTATTTTCTATCTGAGGGTCTTAGAATGCTTTGAAAATACTTGTTCAAGTAAAATGATTATTAAAAAACTGCTGGCACCTAAAGTGTGAAACTGTGCACTGTTTGCAGCTGTGGAGAGAACAAGCAGCTTGCCAGCATCCTGGCAGAACTCGTCGGTGGTGTGAAAGGATGCTGAAAGTGTGCCATGTTGCTCACTATTTAATCAGGTTTTTCTCTGTGCAGCAGTTGTGATCCTTGGTTGCACCCAAACATGAGGAAAGCAGTAAGTGGAGAAGTACTGGTAAAACACACCGTTTTGTTCCACATTGATCTCAGGCCACTTGCTCTGTGTTTAGAACAGTTTGATCTGATCTTAATTGCTTCCAACTCACCGTGACATACCAGCAACTGGGAACCATCAGGACCCACAGGAGACCAAATACCTTCTTTCTCCAGCCAGGCCCCAGATGATGGCAGCAACAAGTAAGTTGTAATGCCTCTGCCTGCTGGATGGTGTGGCAGGAGTTCAGTGGCTAGTCATCGTCAGTTGTTGAGCGCCTTGCATTTCCAATGCCACTGAAGGACTCCTCTCCTGTTGTGGGGAATGGGGAGTCTCAAACAGTGTCTTCTGTTACTGCCAACTTCAGTTTTAAAGGCAGAATTTATATTTGTGTTGCATCACTCCCCTGGAATTCTCCCTTGTGTTTTTAGCCCTCCATCTGCCCCCTGTGAGACTAGTGATGGAGAGAACGATTGACCTTGCTGTTGCTTTACCAGAAACAGATTTCTGATCTCTCTGGTTAGGTCTTAGAAGCATTAGTTCATTCAGAAACTGACTTCTGGCTTGAGCCATCTTAAGTGTGTGAGTCCTGCTGCATGTAATACTTTTCAGCTACCCTAAGATGAGGGTGGCAGAGCACTGGAACAGGCTGCCCAGAGAGGTTGTGAAGGCTCCTTCTCTGGAGATATTCAAAACCTGCGATCCTGTGCACCTTGCTGTAGGTGACCATGCTTTAGCTGGAGGGTTGGACTAGATGATCTCCAGACATCCCTTCTGACCCTGACCATTCTATGATTCTAAGATACTGAGGATGCCTAAACTGAAAAACAGCATTAGTACTAGCTAGGTGAAGCGGTGTTGGATTTTAAACAGAAAATCTATGCAACAAGAGCCAGAAGAGGAGTAGTGAGAAATCAAATTCTGTGTGGCATTGTTTTATGATCAATATAGTCTTTTGTCCATTTGTAAAGTTAATTCAGGTTTTAAAAATGTAGGACTAATTGTTTCATAGATCAAAAAATTAATTACCTTCAGATCAAAAAAATGCAAGTGTTTGGGTGCTTGGTAATTGTCTAAAGCTAATTACTACTGGCTTGTTCTGTGGCTAATAATAAATGAGTTCGTGGAACATTAACTCACGCTTATGTGTCTTGATTACACTCTTTTAATTCCTGCTATTAATGATTTAGTTCTCACACTTTCTTAAACATATATTGCATGGTACCTTAAAGACCTTTCTTTGATTTAAATCTCAATTTTAACCAGCTGCATGTTTGCTTAATCATAGAATCATTATGGTTGGA